>NW_004797549.1:57977-119347 GCF_000002075.1 Aplysia californica
TTTGGTTTAAGCGGATTCTGCTGTCTATCAGAACAGATCTGACCTCTCTCCTGGACATCAGCACAGTGCAGGTTATTGCCAAGGTAAGACACATGGGTGAACTGTGTTGTTTACCTGGGGTTTTCAGGCAGTTGTTCTAAGAAATGACCTCATATCATCACCCAAAAATAATGCTGATTCTTCATGATTACTAACTGGAATATTAAAGCAGAATGATGGACTTTTTAACCCGCTGACTTATTTCCACTTATATTTTCCCTCTGTGCTGAATTTATTTTGGAAAAATGCCAGATTTGCACATACGCTTTTTTTTGTTGCTAATAACTTTTTAATTTGTCAAAATTTCTAATGAAGGTAAGAATAAAAGTTTTAGAATATTGAAAGTTCTTTATGAATATCTGAAGCAAAAAGTATTTTGTGAAGTTATTGTTGTAGTAGTGGTGTTGGAAATGACTGAATAAAAACTGCCGGTTCATTAGATCTCTAGATCTAGTCCAGATTCTAGATGCTTCGTAGGCCTACATATATTCCTCAAAGTGTTAGCTCTAGCATCAAAACCCTTTTAATCATCTTCCGATTCAAGGAAAATATGTGGAACATTTTCGTCTGAATCTGATGCGACACTATTTTCATGTTCGTCGCAGGTCGCAATTGCGAATTTTCCAACTTCACTGTCACTCAATTTCAACGTGAAACAAAAAACTCCCTGTGACAAGAAAAACGATGGGCGAAATCAATTCTGAGTAGCCTACCAGCTAGCAGCATAAAAATTAGTACCTCGTTCTTTTCGTACATCGCATTATACCATGCCAATGTCTATCGTGACCGCGATCAGCGCTTTACAGAAGTTCGGGCCGTCGTGACCGAGATCAGCGCTCTAAGGGTTAATTAATTTTTTATTGAATCTGGTTGTTTTAACCTCTCCCCTCCCCCCCATGGACTCAATTTAGATCATATAGGAGGGGGGCTTCCTATCTTGCCTGTCAGGACCAGCTAAGGCCGAGAGGGAAACATTCCAGCGGAAAAACTGAGATACTTGATAAGTATTTCCTCCTTTCTGGGGAATAGAACTTAGATCTCCTGCTTGGAGCAGTGAAGCACCTAACCACTGCACCACAGAGGCCAGTAATAATAGACTGAATTTGTGCCCATTAAAGAACACATTTCTGTGTGGATTTGACTGAAAGACGCTGATTAAAGGCAGAACTTCACTTATTCTGTCGTTTCTTAAGTGTGTTCTAACCAGTTCCCTATGAGGATGATGGAGAGTACCTCTTATAGGTCTTTTTTTTCTTTTCTTTCCCTCTCTTGTCTCTGTCTGCTTGCTGGCTTTTTTAAATACTAAATGACCATTATTGTTTCTGTGCGTTTTTACAGTATTAATGTGAAAAATAATAGCAATGATAATGATAATTATAATTATAATGGGAATAGTAATAAATAGCATAATAATGTAGTGCAAATTTCTGCTCAACAGCAAGTGCTACCCGCTTTACTAAAGCGATAACTATAACTTTATTTTCTGTTTTTCTCTCCAGGTGCTGTGTTCGTGTGCTTCCCTGTTCTTTTTTGACATGCAGCTCTCCCACTCCTTCGCATTCCTGTGAGTGTTGCGATTATTTGTGACTGTTGATGTTTATGAAGTTTTCGTGTTTTGCTGTTGAGTTGCTGCAGAGTGGATCTTGTTTCAGACCTCACCTCCTACTTTCTGCCTTTCTGCCCGTGTGATACCTTTAACCCTACTCCCTTCTTTTCTCTTGGTATTTAAGAAAAATGTTTAAAAACTAGTTTTAGTAACAGTTTTACGTCACAAGGAACACAATAAGGTCATATAAAGTACCTAACATTAGAGGTGTTAGGATAGAGTGACAAACGCAAAAAAGAAAAAGGAGAGATAAAGACGATGGGTGTTTGAGAGGAAAGAAGTAAAGAAGGAGCAAATCACACTAAAGCAGTTTGTACCTCTAGTTCTTCTTATGTCATACTATATAAGACGTATATACAGTACAGCATGGATAGGTCGAACACAGAAGACTAGAAATCATGCATCAGTTGAACTGTACCTGCAGTCCCTTTTTTTTCTTCTCTTCATTATCTTTGTAAGATATCCCTTGAACTACACATCCCTCAAACTACCAAGGCCGGTCCTGACGAATTTGAGCAATATGTGTTATACTGTACATCGTACTGAAGCTACAATTATTATACAGGGTTTCTAATAAAAAGAGGATTCATTTAAAGGATATTAACTCAGTCATCTCTACACTAATTTCAACAAAAATTCGAACAAATAAAATTCAACCATGAGGACGTGAAGTTTGCAAATTTAATCAAATCAATCTACGTTTTCGAGAAATATCAATCAAGTTTTAACGATTTCAGCCAAAAATGGGTAAAACTGTTGATTTTTGTCTGTCTTGTCTTGCTTTTTCCTTGCCCGTATGACCATCATTATATCAATGTCCTTCTGTTTTTACTGTAACTAAACTAAAAAATAGCCGCTATTTTGCCAATTGGCAGAAAACTACTACTGCACTTTCTATGCTGTTCCTCAGACTTGCTACATGTGGTCACTGTGCGTCTTTTTTTTTCCCCACAACAGTCTCGCCATCAACTTCCTGTGCAGTTTCGGATTCTGTGAGAGCTCGAGCCAGCGACGTAGCCCAGAGGGTGGAGCCCTTTCGCTTGGGCAGGTAAGACAAGTCATGGAAAATAGGTTTTTAAAGTTTTTTGCAGTTTTAATAAGAGTTTTTCAGCACTTGCAATACCTATGAATACCAAATATTTGAGATGTTAGTAGAGAGTAACGTATGAGATAAAAAGGATCAGAGATAAGGATGACAAATTTTTTATAGGAGAGGAGTGAATCACACAAGAGCACCCACCCACCACCTAAGTGGGAGATATCACGGTCGCTGATCAATGCACGCTTTTAATGGGATGTATGCCTATTCTGCAGTAATATGTATACACACATATCATCGTGTTGAGATGTGCTCACAGTGTTACATATAAACGTCCACCCACATACAGTGAGTGGGTGGTTGGCGGGTGCTCTGGTGTGGTTTGCTTCTTCTTTCCTATCAAACATATATCGTCCTATTCTCCCCTTTTTATTTTTTATGTTTGTTACTCTCTTGTAACACCTCTAATCTTTTGGCAATCATATGACCTTATGCAGTTGCGAGCGCCGTAAAACCTCTACTAAAACTAAACTAAAACATACAGTGAAGCCCCCTCAAATTGAGCTCTTTGGGACCTCCAGGTTTTCTTTGGTTTAGTTGGGTTTTTAGATGAGAGAGATTGCTGAAGTAGAAAAAAAAAAAGGATTCTATTTGCTTTAGGTTTATCATTGTTTCCAGATTTACTGTGTTTGGTTTAAGCGGATTCTGCTGTCTATCAGAACAGATGAAGATAGCAAAAGAAAAATTGTCAAAGTCACTCTTCAAATCTTAAAGTGCAATTTTCTTTAATGGTTTGTTTTTTCTACCTTCTTTTGAAAAGGGTCTCCAACTTGAAACTGAATCTGTTGTTCAGTTTGACAGGTTTTTTTTTTTAGAGTTGTTTTTTTTTACTGGTTTAACACCCCTTTCAACACTGAAAATAAGGTTATTTAAATATATGGGATGGGACCTCTAAATTTAACATCTGTCTCCCTTAGGACTATGCCAAATGGATGTAGACCCAAACTCCCCAAATAACCTATGATCAAGAACACCTGGTTAGGGATTCAAAACCAGGGCTATCTGCTCCATAGTTCAGCATGATACCAATTGAGCTAAAGGAAGTCCTTTTGTGAGTGACCATTGAAACCTAGTGCACATGTTGAAGGCAATATTTGAGTAGTCTTTATTTTGTGTCTTTCATTCAATAGTACACAACACTGCTAATGAATAGATGTGCTCACATGCAAGTTCATGCTCTCACACATAAATGCACACACTGTCGGATGCCTGTGTACGCTGTCTTAAATGTGTTAAAGAGGAAACACCAGTAGTATAGCGAAACTTGGAAATAACAAAGTCGTCAGACATTTAATTTTGTGGAATCTGCGTGTTCATTATATGCTATTTGAGCAACAAGTTACGCTGCAGTGTAGAGCTTAGCATACATCAATGTTTTGTTCCACAGACCGGAACTCTATTCATAGCCTAGATCTATGTCGAGGCTAACCTATTACTGTTCAGTAGCCAGGGGAAAAATATGACTGTGACGCTTCTATATCTCAACGAACATTCTATGTCAGGAACACAGGTGCGCCCCCCACCCAACAGTGCCACACTTTGGGTGGTTGGTGGTGTTCTAATGTAGTTTTCTCCTTCTTTTCCTTCAAACACCTATCATCCTTATATCTCTCATGCTTCTTTTCATAGCATATTACTCTCAATTAATATTTCTAGTGTACAGTATGTGTGTATCCTACTTATTTTGACCTTTTGCCACTAAACATTTGCAATGAAAGTTTATATAATAAAGTCAGAACTCAAGTTTTCTTGAATTCTTTCTTTCTGTAGGGTCTTCTGCCGCAGTCCTCTGACCGGGACAGTAAGCCTTCAAATGACGACATTGATGAGCCACAACTGCTCAAAAGACACGAACTGCAGCAGGATATGATTCGTCTGGAGCTTGGATGATTCAGGGGGTGATTTTTGTTGCGTTAAATAGAGGTTTGTGACAATTCTCAGATCAGAAAGTTTTTATGATTCATCGGGTGATTTTTTTATGTTTTTGAGTGGAGATTTTGGATGATATATTTGTGTCACGATGTGGTGGAATCAGGCACTGGTCAATTTTTGGGCATGTGGTTTTTACTGTCATCTTAAAACTTGTTCATTCGTCTATCTTTCGATTTAAAAAGTATCCATCTGTCTTTAACAGAAGTCAAAATATTTGCAAATGAAATATGTTATTAATGAACACAAAAGATGTTGAGCCAAAAAAACAAAAATTTTATAGAAATTCCCAACCAGTGGACAAATGCGGCAATATCTTTGATTTCATTAGTTTGATGAGCACCTGATTTCACCACGATGCCTCACGTTTGGTCCTTTTGGAGATTTAGAATGACTCTCTCAAAGATTTTGTACTATTAGATGATCCATGTTTGGGTTTTGGATGATACACATGGAGGTTTTAAATGACCTGTGAGGACATATCCGATGACAGGTGTCAAACTCACGGCCTGCCATCAGGCCTATCAAACAATTCTGTCCATCCTACAGGAAAATTTCAAGTAAGCCATTCTGTGGACCTCCATAACACAAAACTTTTTTCCAAACATAAACAAATTTATGGCATAGAAAGGATGCCTAATACCGATCTTCTACAAGTTGTTAGGAGAGTGAAAATTGAAATGCCTTGATTTGGTCGTTTTTCTATCTTTTGTCAATATTCATTCATGTGCTCACATTCTGTTTAAAAGAGGTTTAGTCGTCCACTGTGTAATAAGTGTTTATTCAGTTTGTCTCACCACCTTAAATGTAATTTGAGCAATTGAGTTTGGTACCTCTGTTTTCGATGGTCCACATGGAGATGTTGAAAGATCTATGAGGACAATATAGATGATCTGCCTGGAGAATTTGGATAACTACATGGAGATTAAGGGTGATCTGAGAGGACATGTTAGACGATCCATATTGAGATTCTGTATGATTTGTGAGGACAATTCAGATGATCCACATTGAGATTTTGAATGTGTAATGACAGTTTAGATGATCCACATTGAGATTTTTGATGACTGTATGTAGATTTTTGATGATCTGTATAAATATTGACCAAGTTTTTGTCCTTGTAGCAATGCGCCATTGACCATCAACAATTTTCACACTCCCGGCTCAAGTAGTGTTAGTAGTTAGTGTTGCATGGCCCCATTAGGTGGTCATTTTTCTGGTACTTTGTGCAGATCTAAGCGGTGGTCCTGTATCTCTGTGGACACAGTGGGTTGTGTTTATGTTATTTCTTTTCTTGGGTAAGTTGGGTTTTTTTCTGTTCAAAAAGCTCCATTAGCTTTCTTAAGATGGATAAAAAATGAATCACATAATTGTGTGACGACGCGGTGGAATCAGGCACTGGTCTATTTTTTAGCATTCGGAGTTGTTGATATCATCTTAAAACTTTTTCACTTGTCTTGCTTTGGATTTTTTTAAGATACCCATCTATCTTCCATGGAAGTCGAGATATTTGCGATTGAAGGGGGTGGGGGCCATCATGTGTCAAGGGTAAATTATGTGTGGAAATGACTGTCAAATTTTGGTTGCTTCCAAAGCTGGAGGTCTTTAGAAACTGCAAATTACCTTTTTTTTGTGCCTTTTTTCAACATTTTTCCTTAAAATCCACTCAGAAATTTGTTTTAAATGGACATAAAAGATTTTGAGCCGAAAAACAAAATTTCGATAAAACTTGCCAAAGGGGTGAAAAGGTGCCAGTTTTTTCTATTTCATTGTCTTGATGAGCGCCTGATTTCACCACAATGCCTCTCAATTTGTTTGTGGGTACAAATGTACTACAAGTCTTGTGCAAAGAAAACGTGGAGATGAAAAATTTCACTATTGTGGTTTTTTATTTTTGTCTGCGAATGAGTTCTTGAAACACTTCCCCTGTGATGATAGTGAGGGGTTTTCTGTCTTTTCAACTTTCCACAAGTCATGAAGACTGCTGAATTTTTTGTTCATAAGCTTACCTCATGCAATTAATACTTACAGTGACTGTTTTCATAGTGTGTATGTTTGTAGTCGTGATTCACTATTCTACATCCAGTTCTTTGCAAGCATTTTTCCGACATAAATTTGGAGCCATGTTTTTGTCTTTGATTCCTTTTATCTTTTTAATGTAGATGTTTACATTTGTATTTTGTGTTTACCTCTTTTTTCTTTCTCTTTTATTCAAGTTTTCTCAAAACTTTACTGAAGTGGTATTTTTCATTTGAACTACGGTGTATATTTACGTCTATCCTGAGGTTTTTTTCATTTTAAAAAAATTCAGTTTTTTCTGTATGTGTTATTCTACAAATATTCTGGAATTGAATAAACATATGATGTTTGTGAATTGTTTAAGGGCACCACAGGTAAACCTTTTTTTCTTGTACCCTGTTTATCATGGTGGATATGACTCACTGACAACACGCGCATCTCGGGTGTTCATCTTTCTTGCTTATTCCCTGTTATCAAAACGATGCATCCGTACGTCATGTTTTACTATCGTATCCATATGCCGTGGGGAACTCTATGCCACCAGTTTCCAAAGAGGAAATTTACTCGTTTATCCGATCGGTATGCTTTGCGTAGCGGTCTGTCAAAATGAATTTTTAAGAAATACTGAAAGTTTCAAAGAGATCTTCGTACTGGAAGTATTCTAAAATGTGAAGAATACTACCCTGGGGGTACAAAATGACCCCAGGGCATACGGATAGGGTTAATTAAACTAAACTCAACATATTGACTGCTGTGTTTAAGACTCAGCCATTTGCCATTTTGAAAAGTGACGTATGACGGTGCCTTCCACTGAGCAGTGGCTATGTTGTTGTTTTTTACCTTGCTCTGTTTATGATGAATGAAAAAGTAAATTCTTCCGTTTACCCTGCTCCTTTCTTTTATGTGTTACATGTATTAGTATTGTCCTAAACTGCTTCCTTGTGAAATGTAGATCATCATTGTTAAGCTGACTTGGCATAAAGGACGCTAAGATGCACGTGTTGTCTGTAAGTCACATCCACTATGATGCCTCATCTCTTAGTAATAATAATAATAATAGATAGCATTTGTATAGCGCAAATCCCTGCTCAACAGCAGGCTCTATGGGCTTGTCTCTTCATTGTTCTATTTGATATATGTTTAGTATCTTCTACATATTTAATAGGATTAAAAATGCATAAATCGTTGGCAAGCTATTCAACTGTTCTAAACCCAGAAAGCAAAATATTTGAAGAAAGAAGAAACTTGTTTCTTTCCTCCATTATAAATTGTACCTTACATGTGTTGTTTTTTCCCAACGTTTAGAATTTGAATTTCAGTAAAATATTAAAGCACATGCAACCAATACCACAGATTAAGAAACCCTAATATGCAGGTGGTTGGAGGGCACCACTGGTAGGTCCTACCTCTTTATTTTCTCTCTTTTGTTTCTGTCTGTCTTACTGTTTCCCAACATTAAATGCCCATTATTATGTCAGTGTGCTTCTCTTTACTCAAAATAAATAAACTATAAATTATAATAAAATTCTGGGCCTAGAATATCTGAACAGCTGACCAACGATATCTTTGTTCAGTTTCATCTTTTTGCAATGGTCTTTTCAGCGTTGTCGGTATCATGTTCACCTACCATGTTCACCTACGCATTGCGGTGTTCTGTAACTTGAGTTGTTTATGGAGTTTTTCCAAGGGCTCTCAGCCAACTTGTCCTTGTCCTAACGGAAGTGAATGTTAAATTAGGAGGTCAAAGGTCAGGCCTCCTAAATTGCCGGTGTTTTACAGAGGCTTTACAGCCATATTATACTAAACTAAATACTACTACGTAACTATTGTGTATCATCTTTTTGTGATCTCCACAGTGAGTGGGTTGAAATGTACATGACATTGGGTTGATATTTTTGGGGTGTTTTTCTTTTGTTTTTTTGTTTTTTGAGGGGGCGGAGTTTGTTTTGTTGATTGTTGGGTTGTTGTTGTTTTTTTGTTGATTTTTTTTTGGGGGGGTCATCTTTACTGCAAAAAAATTTTAATCATGTGTGTATGATACATTTCTTTTTTCTTCTCTTTCCACACATTACTTATTTTTTCATTTCCACAGCCAGTGGACAAACACTTTCATGTAACTTTATTCTTTTTTTTTTTTTTCTTTCTGTTCCGCAGCCAGTGGAAGACCATAACACATTATTCGTTTTTCTTTTTTCTATCATTTCCACAAACAGTTAAACAAACACACACATAAATTGTTCAATTTTGTCTTTCTCTTTTTTCCACTGCCATTTAAGTTACGCAGCCTTATCCATTTTTGTATGGGTTTTTGTTTTTTTTTGCTTAAATGATGTTAACTTAATGATCATAGACCATAACATTGTTTATGATTTTGTTCAGTAAAGTACTTTTTTTTTTCATTTAATATCTTGAATTTTATCAAACCTGTTGCGGCTGAAAACAAACTTGTTTCTTTGTACACTTTCGAGCTTGATTCTGTAATTCCAATGAATTAAGACTCTGTGTCTCTCAGGGGACTGTATTCACGATATTCATGGTTTTGATCATTTGAATCAGTTGGACCTATACGATTCGAGTCAGATTCGTTTTGTAGCAGAGGAATTTCCAGGAGAAAAATATTTGTTAAAGACTTTGCAGAGCAAAGATATTTCCTCTCTAGTTTCTTGTACTTTTCTTCTGAATTTTTAAAAAGCTCTAATCTTCTGGCGCTCATATGACCTTATGCAGTTGCGAGCACCGTAAAACCTCTACTAAAACTAAAACTTCCAAACGCAACAAAGCTTTCCTATTGTTGTTTCTCTTGACTGTCTTCTTTTTTTTTTTTCCCAGCTCTAAATGACCATTAGTCTGCCATATGCTGACCAAACGTTTTTTACTAACAGTAGTTTTGAGAAAAAAAAGGCATTTTGTCAGCATAACCATGAAAGAAAAGGCATTTTTCCAAACTTTGCATTAAAATTTATTCAAAAACTAGTCGCAGTTTCACTTTGTTTGATTTTTTCATGCAAGCAGGGTAACTGATCAGGCTATCCATTCAGCAAATAAAAAAATGTTGGCGCCAAAAATGAAAAAAAGGCGTTTTGTCAGCTTTGAGCAGTATTGTGTCAGCGTGCTTCTCTTTTAGTAGGTATTTCTTCCCTAGCTCTTATTGTATATGGTGTAACATGTGACATGGCATGACACACAGCATAAGGTGTGGCATGTTACAGCATTGTCAAAATACATGTGTAATAATTGTTGCTGTTGTGCAATTCTGTAAAAACTTCCTGGGGGATAATGTAATAATTTGAATAATAATAAAAATTGCATTTTGATTTATTTATATTGCGCCTACCCATGCTCTATGTGCTTTCCAATTTACAACTATCGTTTTGTTCATTTTTTGCGGAGGGGGTCTTTTTTCTCCTATTTCTGTCATTCTGTCACAAATGTGAGAGACAGAACATTAGATCGATTTGAATGTCCTCTTGAACAATAATAAAAGAGATAAAAAAGTAAAGGTGTTCATCTACTTTGTCTGCTTTGTGAGATTTGTTACTAAATAGCACAAGACTCAGTCTATGCTTAAGTTGCCCTCCGCACTCCCATATCTCTGTCCCCGTCGTTTTCTGCAAGAAAAATTCTGAAATTATGCAAACTGAGCCCAAAAATTTGAAATTGTGCGATTTCTGTTAATTTTAACAAAGAATGATAAAGGAAAATAATTGAAAATTATGCAAAAAATGATCAAAGTTTGCTAAATTATGCTGGATGCATAAAACCACGGGGACAGATATCTGTGGATGGTTGGCTTGTGCTCTAGTATGGTTTACTTCTTCTTTTCTTTTCAAACATCTATTGCCCTTATCTCTGCTCCTTCTTTTTTGTGTTTGTTATTTTCTTGTAACACCTCTGATCTTCAGCACTTAAGATGTAGACTGAGTAGAGTCACCTTTCTGGAGCTAGCCCCAAGCCTCTCCACTCCCATTTTGGGGAGAGCAAAGGAAGAGGAAAGTTGATGACAGGGTGAAGGCCTCTGCCCTCCCCAGACGTCCCCTATGAAGGGGAGACATCTTCACTCTTTTGAATCAGTCAGTGTTCGTGATTGCTACTACATTTTCTTCATGTAAAAATTTTCGAGGCCGGCCTTGCCCTGTCTATGCAAGATGGATGAAGAAATATTTTAGTGGATGGTTTTATATTGGTTGAGAAAACGAATGCTCAACAGGCGCTGTTACTGGGTTCATAAAATATACCAACGTTGTAATAAGTATGGTGAATATCATCATTTAATGGAGCAAGCCCTTTTTATCGTGTGCAAGTGAGTACACACACAAAGTGTACCCTTCTCCCTCCGAGACCTAACATAGACAACACACTCTATGGAACATTACAGCAACTGCAGCAGACCTGCACTTATCACTACCTGGCATTGGACAGAAGGGCGAGAGCCCAGCTGTTGCTGGATCGATAACAACAACAACAACAACACACACAAAGTGAGGGTTTTTGGTGAATGAAGGTGCGAAAAAATTTAGTGCTGCGTTAAAATTCAGTCACCAAATTTGGGGGGGGGGGGGCATGGAGGGGACTCGCCTCAAAAAGGAGAGGTGAGGGGTTGGTGACTCGACTCTGTCACTCGCAAAACTTTTCCTGTAAATTAAACCTGCCGCTCTCCAAATTGGGGCCAGACGGCAAAAAGGTGTAGGGAAGGTGACTCCAATCTGTCTGCATGTTTATACTACCTAACTGTGTTGCAAGTATTGTATAACTCTTACTAAGACACACAAACACACACACCTTAAATAATGTCATGTATGGATAGTATGTATAGTATAAGGTTTTACGGAGCTCGCAACTGCTAAGGTCATATGAGCGCGCGAAACACAAGTTGTTCACCTTTGCAAAAGTTCCCTTCACGACTGGTTAACTAATTTACTTTAAAATGCTAAAAAGTTAAAATATTTAAATTCGGTGTAAATACATTTGTGGTTTAAAACAACTCTTTTTAGTAACAAAAAAAATTTTTAATAATATCAGATTCACTCTACAACTCGCCATAAAGGCCAATGGTCTTTATAAAATTTTTAATTCTGCTGGGAACAACGACGGAAAAAATATCCTGCAATTTCTTGCATTTATAATATTTTATTCGGATCTCTCCAAAGTCTAGACATTCTGTTAAAATGTGTCTAATGGTAAAATCTGTGTCGCATCCGACACAGAACGGCTTCTCATCTCCCTGTAGGAGGTATTTGTGGGTCAGGGCCGTGTGTCCGATGCGCAATCGAGTAAAAATGACTTCGTCTCTTCTGGAGAGGTCCGAAGGATTTCGCTGTTCTAGTTTGGGTTTTATTTCATATAGTTTATTTTTCTGGTTTTCCCAGTGGCTCTCCCACAGACTGGAGGTGTACTTTTTGACTTTATTTCTAAAGTCAGTCTGTGGGAGAGTGTTTGTCGTTGATCCCAGCAGAAGGGATGAAGCTTTCTTCGCCAGGTCGTCTACCTGCTCGTTTCCTCGGATGCCCACATGGCTGTCACAGAGCAAACAAGAAACACAGAGCACTTCCAGATAATATTTTATTCAGTACCAGCTTCAGAAACAGGGAACCAAATTGCAATCTGCAAGACCCCCACATGATCAAAACTGGAAATGGAAGAAAGCAGAAAGAATGGACTATGTATATCAATATATATATATATATATTATATAACATATGGGAGGCAGCATAGTGAAATCAGGCGCTCGTCATGGAAATTTTTATTGTATTTTTACTTTTATGGCTTAACCTCTTTTAGATCCATATTAAAAACTTTTCCTTGTGAATTTTACTGAAAAACATTGATTAAAGGCACAAAACATGTAATTTTTCAGTTTTCAAAGACTTTTTAGCTATTGGAGTTACCAAACTTTGACAGCTATTTTCTCGCTAATTTCACCACTGAAACCAGGCGACCTCACTTCCTTCAATCGTAAATTATATTTCTTTCATTGGGAGCAAGAAGGCAAATAGCTTTCAGATGATACCCATAACTCCACGTGCCAAAAAATATTGACAAGCGCCTGATTCCACCGCGTCGTGGCACATATACAAAATCAGGGATGCCAAATGACTTTGGTAAAAAAAGAAACTCAAAATGAGCGGAGTATCACATCTCACTTAAAACGAACCTTGTAAAGTTTTACAATAAGCAAACAAAAACATCTCTCCTACCTCTCCCCTTTCCTTTACAGTGTATCGTGCTTTGTTGTATCAATTCCAATAATATTGTTTCTGTCTTGAGAAGAAGGACCTTATGTCAGTGGCCTTCTTCTTCAGGGATGCTAAATGATTTTTGGAGAAAAAAAAACCCCTGAAAAAGCAGGATAAACCAGATATTTGGCATCCCTGCATGATTTATCTACACCCAACAAATGTGATCTTAAGAGTAAAAGTGGTCAACCTTCACTTTTGATCAAAATTGAATAATCACTCCTGCTGGATAAATCTCTATTGTATCTCATTTTCAAATAAACTCTACTGCATATTTTTAAAGTTATTTTTATGCATTTTATCATCAAATCTAAAATTTAATTTATAGTTTGTGGAGTTATTGTTTTTTAAAATACAATTCAATTTTCTGCAGAACTAGGAGAAGTGAAGTTAGACCACCCTTATTCTTGAATCACAAATTAGTACTAGTACATGGGCATGATGTTGAAGAGATTGTGGACTATCACACTTGAAATACATACAAATACAAAGCAATTCCATCCACACTTCCCAGATTAATTTTTTTAAAAAATAAATATAAGTGTTTTTTATGCCCCCATCGGCACAATTTAGACGTTTAGGAGGCGGACTTCGACCCTGCCTGTCACTGTCATGGCAAACCCGGACTGAAAAACATTCCAGCACAAAGGTCAAGATAGTAAAAGTCCTCATTCAGGAATCAAACTCAGGTTTCTTGTATGTGACAGTGAAGTACCTAACTGCTGCACCACAAATGCCGGTCTCTCAAATTTTGATAGAGTGTACATTTTACTTCTCATTATTCAATATAATTTAGATCATTAAAACATTTTGAACTTTTTAAGACGCTGGCTGCTTCAACCTTGTATGCCAAGGCCAATCCAGTCTCAATGAGATACTGCATTCAAGCAGACAGACAGAAACATTGAATAAAACAAACCTCCCAACATGGGAATCAAACTCTGGTCTACCACCTGCAACAGCGAAAAGCCTAATATCCACAGATCTTGAACACGAAAATCACGAATTCTCGGATATCTCGAACATAATGCTTCAATTCAGTCCCTATGTTTTCTTTGTATTGACTTCACGGAGTTCCCGATCACTCGGAACATGCAACCCTCAAATCTCGAACAAATCCACTTTGCATTTTCAACTAAAGACCCATCTTTTAAGCCTTTCTGGCAGCGGGTAGGTGTTGCTTGGTTTTTTTTAATGGGGCTGTTGTCTCCCCACGAGAGGCTGGAGGAAGGGGGGGGGACAGGGAAGGGGATTTGGGAGTGATGCTGACCGCACCGCATGACTGGCTCGCCACACGTGCAATCATGCTGTGGGACGAGAGTGGTGTGGATGACAAGAGGTGTAACTTTCTATAAGCCAATGAAATCAGAGGAAAGGAATCATGTAGGAGTCGGCTGTGTACACGTGAGATTTTCTGCTTTCCACTTTCATCTTCATACAATCACACTGTCAACATGTTCATCAAGGGAGCCAACACGTTAATTGTTTTAATGTTCTCTTTACCTCCCTTGATTTTCTCTCAATTTCTTTGTATTTGGGGCTTTCACCGAGATGACGAATTACGGAAATCTTGAACACTTATTCCAATCCATGACGAATTCGAGTAACTAGTGTTCGACTGTAATTACATTAACTAATGCCAACCCGTTACTTTCATAACGACACATTAAAAGAAACAGAATGAGCAACTATTGAACTGAACTATGGCACAAGTTCTTATTTATGTGCGACAGCAGAATATAATTGTTAATGCTCCACGCTTCCGTCAACAAAGTTTACATTAATAAGAGGCTAGCTGAGTCACCTCTAACTGTCACCGTGTTTGCAATCAGATGAGAAACACTGAAATATAAAAAACTTCTCCACTCGGGTACTGAACCCATGTTTTCTGCATGCATGACTCAGCTCTTAACCATTACTGTACACAACAGATGTCGGTTTTAAATACTCAAATGCCATTCCTTTGTGGCAAATAAAGATTAATTCTCCCCCCTTCCAAACTGTCTAGGCATTAGAAGAGGACATCTCTTGTACTTGAAAGGAAAGGATGACACAGATCACAATCATACCTGACTCTGTATCAAAAGTGTGTTCAGTTGTGGATGAAAAAAAAAAGTAAAATGTAAGAGCAAAATTTCACGGGTCAAATAAAGTCTGTCTGCCTAATAATATCAGAACAAATCAGGCCGACTAATGGCAGCCCCTGTGTAAACAATATACAGACAGGGTGATCCAGAAAAAAAGCTACAACTTGTTTGTAAATATCTTCCTCCATACTGAAGTTTTGCGTTTCAGATTTGAACATAACAATAACATTTGGAAGCCAAAAGGAATTTGTCTGACATTCATTTTAGAGAAGTCCATTGAATGGTTTTGCTCTAATGGTGCATTAAAAAAAAACCCACCCATTTTCAACTTTATTTTTCATCGTCATTTTCATAGCATGACGCCCCAGTTTGCATTAGGTCTACCACTAAAAGTTGCAACAATCGCGCAATACTGCAAGCTACAGCAGTCTAATAAGTCAATAGAAGTCTGCAGATATTATTTTCCAAAATTTCATTTGCCTGCTGAGATGATGGTTAAGTCTAGTAAAGAGCAGAGAGAGCTTTTTGTATTGAACATTAACTGTCCACAAGCTCACCATCCCAGACATTTCGTAAGTTCTGCGCACGGCATGGAAAGAATGCTTAGGTGCCCTCAAGACCTTTGGCGTCATCACTTTGGATCTAAAGCGAATCAGAACTTAAAATTTCCTTAAAAAATGACCACTTCAGGTCAAACACGCACCATGCACAGCCCTTCAAACGTCATCAGGGTGCCAATTTCAGTAGTCAAGTCCCAAGAGATGTCTGTCTGTTGACGATCTGCAGCTAGGACTTTCCTACACCTCAACAGTCTGCATTCTATTGTAAGATCTTAACCTACGACTGTACCATTTTCATCTTCGTTAGGCCGAGATGACATGTCTCAGAGCATGGCAATGTGTTCATGATTCCTCTATTGTCTTGAAAAGCGGGATCATTTCCTCTATGAATTTGGTTTAGTGCAAAGCCCATTTTCACCCTGAGGTCTTGAAAAGCGGGATCATTTCCTCTATGAATTTGGTTTAGTGCAAAGCCCATTTTCACCCTGACGTTAACTCAAAAATGCTGTCTATTGGGCACCCCACTCCCTATTGTCTCAAGAAGCCACTTCATACTGAATATGTACTGTGTATATAGCTCTTTAAACTGATGGTATAGCAGGTCCATGTGTTTGGGCGCCATTGAACATTTCGAATGACGCATTAAAAATGTGTCGAGTATAAAGGAGGGCATGTAGAGCACTGCTTGTAGGAATTTCAGAATGAAATCGTTAGTTTTCTTAAACTCTGTAAAAAGAAATTAAATATTGTTTAAATGTCACAGGGATGGAAAATTAAATGTCAAAGTGAAAAAAAAGAAAAAAAAGTCAATCAATCTTTTCACGACTTACTTTACAAGATTTTTAAAATTGGTGAACTTTGCGTTTTTGGGTGCTTTTTTCTTTAAGTCATTTCCGTTTTCGAAACAAATTTCTTCTTCGTGGATTTTATGTCAAATTCCTTTTGAATGAATTATGTCTGTTCCAAATTGCAGCATTCAAGAAAAATTTTTGAGAGAGATATTTAGAAAAAAAGTTGTAGTCGTTTTTTTATCACCCTGTGCATATGAAAGTAACCTCTTCTTCGCTTTATCAAGTTTGACCCAAAAGTCCATTTGGGCCCGTGGGATTCTGCATGCAAACAAAAGATCTGACCTCACAAAGCACTGTGCCTTTTGATTGGTGGTTTTCATTAAATATATCAAAAGTATCAAATAGTGTCCAAGAAAATCAAATATGTTTGATTTTGGAAGATTAGATTTGACCCAGCTGTGCCAAAGTAGTAGATATTGCCCCTCCAAGAAGGAAAGACCTGGCTGCCATCAAATGTATCAAATGGACATTTTATGAAACTTGAAGTGCAGTGTGCACTGCCTCTAAGACATTTTGACCCAACAGGTCACATACATAAAATAACCTCTTGCAATCTAAAAATACCACTCAAATTAGTCAAATGCAATCTTGAGTGAGCATACACACAAAAACACACCCATAAGCATACAAGTGTACACATACATGAACCTCTAAATACATCATGAAACACAAAACCCAAGACATGTGATCAAATCCATATCACATGATATCATAAGCTCTACATCATCATTATAACTTACATTATTAGCATTATCAACATTAGTAGTACAGCTAACATTATTAGCATTATTGAATTGTAATACCATCGTTCATATGACTAAACAAGAGACTTTGCAATTTTTCACAGCATGGTGCACCTTTTTCATATTAACTCATTCAGTGCCAGGCTTGTCTTACTTTCTTGTTTTTAAATAATAAATAGCATTTGTATAGCGCATATCCCAGCTCAACAGCAGGCTCTATGCGCTTTACACTATATTATTACCCCAGCAGACCATAGAACACTCAGAAACATTCTCAGCTTCCCGGGAAGCATACAGTGCAAGCAGCCATTTATAGGCACTAAAAAACTAACATACTGACAAGATCTTCCGCTGTCTATAACCGGGTAGTCTTGAACCTGGCAGGGAAGGGGTTAAAGCTAAGCTTGACACATCATCTGTGCAACACCCAGGGACTATGATTAATTAATCATTATTGTGAATCAAGACTGCCTGACACTTCGCTACCTCAGAATTACAAGGTTCTATCTGCTCAGGACCTAGTTTTGAGAAATTTGACATCAAAGATGTTGAGTTCCACATCATGTCAAGCTTTTTTCAAATGCAATTCTTTGAATATATTGACAACGACTCCGAATAATCTTACGATTTCGACAGAGCAGATAGAACATTTGGTTTCCGACCTCATGGTCCTAGTAACTCGAAACGGCCAGAAATGTCAGATAGAACTTTGTAATTCTAAAGTAGGACTAACAAGTTAATGTAGCTCGCAGTCCACTCATCTGCACGGGACCCCCAGGTGGAAAAGAGCATCCACATCTACACACACTCAACCCTGGCCAAGAATTATGATACAATTTATGAACAGCCGCAATGAAGAAATGAATATATGACAAACTATGAAACCCTTTATAACCATGATAAACCCACATTCAATAATGAGGATGAGATTACCATCACCTTTCATGTGGAAATAGTATTAAAAGTGTATCAAATCCAATATATATACAAAACTTTTTTTTTTTTTAAATCATCAGAAAGATAACCAGTTCACTTCCACACACATGAGTGTCTCTTGTCAGAATCAAACAGGGAACCTCCATCCCAATCAGTGACACAGAAGGGGGAAAAAAAGGCGAGAAAGTTATCTTTTAGTCTTAGTAAGAGATTTACGGCACTTGCAGCACAATTATGTCATATAAGAGCCGGAGATTATATAAGAGCCGGAGATCTAAAATCATACCAGAAATGAACATACAACGAAAAGTCCGGGGAGAAATAAGGATGACAGATGTTTGATATTAAAGAAGGTGCAAACCACTCATACACGAGGAAGTTATAATTATAAAGACACGGCATACACAAACATGCCGACTGATTCAAATGATTGTAAACATTTTAAGCTCTTATCGACCCAAGCTGGATTATTTACAATGCAGTCTCCTGTGACTTTGCATGTCATTGCCATTCCCCACCCCCCTGACAGTAGACCGACAGAGCTACTCAAGAAATTCTTTTTCTTCTTCTTCTTCGATCTCGGCTCTAGAAATTCGTTCCCCAACTTCAGAATCGAACTCACATCTTCTTCAAGCAACAGCATAGACCCTACCCATTACATTACAGATGCAAGTGTGTATTAATTATACTAAATACTTGTACAGTTTCATATAAATTATTCTATTAGTCACCTTAAGATGAAAAAAATACTCTCCTTTTTTTAAGACAAGGCATTTACACATCCGTGTTTAATTAAATCGATATACACAGAACTGGGACGCCAAAAGTTTAGCCTGACGACGCCATGTCAGCCAATGGCAAAAATTCTGTCAATGTCACTCATAACAAAAGTACATGTAGTATATCTGAGCTTGAAAGGAAAAGAGGTGAAGAATTTGAAATGGGTACATTTGAGGAATGGTCTCAAGCATTGATGGACATTGAAATACATTTTTTTAAAAATAAAACTTTAATTATGTTAGGAGACGGATTTGCCCAATCAAGGGAAGAAATAAAGGTGAAGAAAAAGCAGCTTAAAAATATAAACAGTAAAAAGCCTCAGTCCATCCCACACACTGCACCCGCAGTGGAATTTTACTTGCAGCGGGAGGTTCCCCGCCGAGCGCCTTATCACGTCGGGGTCACAGAGGTCAGCTCCCTGTCCCGCTCTGTCTGGGCTGACTTAATTTTTGGTACGTTTTACCGTACAGTTTTAGGTGTATCCTTCTATTTATGATAATTATCATTTAATGCACACAAAGTACGCATTTCTGCTCTTGAGACTAAAAAAACCCTGGACATAGCAGCTTGTCTGGTTACTTCGTTAGTAACTGACAAAGTTCTGATTTCTAAAGATTCACAGGTGACCGTGCATATTTCCAACACATTTAAACTAAGAATGAACGTGTTAGCTGTCATCATTTTTATTCCAAACAAGAAGTTTATCTCTAACCACATATTTATACAGCTTTGTGTTTTAAAAAATTGCATAATATATCTTTCCTAGTTGTATGCAGGCTGCCAGGAACAGTTTAGAAATGACCATAAAAAATCTTTTTTTCTCAGAAATTGTTTGCAAATAGGTGCATTTTGTAGCTTTATCTCCACATAGCAAGGGGCTTTTTGAATTTTTGAAATCCATCAATAAACAAAAAAGTTACGAATTTTTTAATCAATTAATTTTTGGTACACTTTTATATAAGGAAAAAAAACCAAAATATGGGACGGTTTTCGATGAGTTTTGAGACAATATTCGCCATAACTCGCTCATTTCTCGGAGTATGTAAATGAAACTTGGCAACTAAGTACATTTTCTAGTGCAGAATCTAGTCCTGCTTTCAGTTTTTTCATAGCTATCATACTTTTAAAGTTATGAAGACATTTATTCGTAAAAATGTGGCGGTTTTCAGTGTGTTTTGAGACGAAAATTCATCATAGCTCGCTTATTTCTCGGGTTATGTAAATGAAACTTGGCAGTCTAGTGCAGCTTTTAATGCAGAATCTAGTCATACTGTCAGATTTCTAATATCTATCATACTTTTTACGTTGTAAAGACATTAACAGGTTAAAAAGGTGGTATTCTTTAAAGATTTATAAAGAACATTAGTCATATCTTCTCCCAAAGTCATAATATTTGAAAGGAATTTGGCAACATAAAAGATTCCTCCTTGCTAAGCAATGCTCAGGATCAATTTCTCACAAAAATGTAAGTAGAGAACTGGATTAGTAAAAGCATGCACACTTTGTAATTGAAGAAAGAATGCAGAATAGACTGACCGTTGTCATTGTTCTTCCTTTATTGAAATTTTTAAAACTTTCTCTGGACCTCCTTCCCGTTAGCCACGACCCAATACCGTCCTCCAGCCCGAGCCATAAACTCCAAACTTGTCTCAACAACACTCTTCCTGGACACCCTACGTACGGGGTTGGTGACACAATGTTGTAAGTCCTCCTTCAGCTTCTGAATAAGGTCTTTGAATTCCAGGTAGGTTGACTTTGGAGAGATTACCATTGTCCAAAAGGGGCCAGTGACTGAATGAGAAAAAAAATCCTAAACACAAAGATAAAAGAATCAAACTTGGATCCAAAAGGGCGTCGTACAGACGGGTTTGTTTTGCATTTATGTTTTTATGGGATTCCAAAAGTTTGATGAAGTCCTCATCCACCCCTCATGATGGTGGAATACCTGGGCAGCAACCTCAAAGAGACCATTGAACCGGTTGTCTTTGTAGGATTTTATACAGCTTTTCATTCCTTTCTCTCTCCAGACAGTACGCTCCCCACTCATTCCTAAGTCCTCTGTAATCCCCCACAGGGCCCAACAAACCTGATGCATCTCTCAGCATCACAGCCACCGGTTGTTTTACCTCTCCCTTTGGAATGAATTCCAACTTCTTGATGGCTGTGAGCACATAACTGTGAAATCCTAGCAAGACATGCGCCGCACAGTGTAGATGCTGCACATCTGTCGCTTGCTCTCCATGTCTTTCCGGCATCTCATCTCTCTATTCGTCCAACAGCCTGTTGCTCTTCTTTTCATTCGCTGCCCTGTCATTCATGTAATACTTCATCTTTTTTAAAATCTCAATCTTTTCACTTTCCTTTGACTTTCCCATGACTTCTCCTAACTTTTCTGTTCTCTCCTCTGCTATTGCCTGTCCAGTCTCTGACACAACTGATGTCCAACCCAAACAGTATGCTTCTCCTTCTTCCGTACTGATCGACGTATCCAGAATCTTTACTTTCTTCCTTGTTGTTCCATCTTTATGCATACCAAATCCTTTGCTTCTTTTCAGTGCCTTCTTCCTGATGAAAGTCTTCGCCAACACCTGTCCCTCGTCAACAATCCTCTGACATGCTGTCCTACTCGGCAGCTGACTAAACTTCACTCTACAAAATGATCCAACAGCTTCCATCACCTGTCCAATCTTTCCTGTAGCCACTTCCAGTCCTGTCAAATCCATCACACAAAATCTTGTCTCATCTGTAAACTCTCCCTTTGTGTTTGTAGTCTCAATCTCAACTTCTGCTTCTTTTTCCTCCTCAACCAGCTCTTCAGCTTTCTTTGTGTCATGTCTCCTTCCATGGTATCTCGCTCTTGCAATTGCTGCCTTCTTCTCCTTCAGCAACCTTCTCACTTTTTTCCTCTGCTTGAACATCTTCGTCTTGAGTTTGGCATTTTCCTGTATTCTTTCCTTCAGCTGCTTTTTCAAAAACTCATTTTCTGTTTCCTTCTTATTTATTAGCGAAGTCAACCTGCTTTTCTCCTGCCTGAGTCCCATCCTGAGCTTAACATTTCTTTCTTCCCTTCTCTTCATGTTCTTCACACTGTACTGACTTTTCATTTTTGCCTGTTTTATCATTTCCTGTTTCAATTCGTCATATTTCTTTTCCATCAAAGACAGTTGTTTCTCCTTTTTCGCGATTTCATATGTTAATTTGTTCGCCCTTTTCTTCGGTGTGATTATTCTCTTTCGCATGATTGGATCTTGTGAAAATGAGTGAGGCCTATGTGTTGATGGGGCCGGTTCAGAAAATGAGTGAGGCCTATGTGTTGATGGGGCCGGTTCAGAAAATGAGTGAGGCCTATGTGTTGATGGGGCCGGTTCAGATGAAGTTGAAGGGGTCGGTGAGAGCAGAAGTGGGTCTGATGATGGGGCCGGTTCAGATAAAGTAGATGGGTCGGTGAGAGCAGAAATGGGTCTGATGATGGGGCCGGTTCAGATGAAGTAGAGGGGACCGATACAGACAGCAGAGTTGGGGGAGGGAGTATGAATACATCCTCCCTAAACTAGGGATGGGCAGGTTAAGGTACCCAGTATCGGAACTCCCGGCTCTACCGAAGGAGGTGTCAGTACCGGCACAAGGCCTCCAGTACCGGCTCTCGGATGGAGCCAACAGCAACGGTTAATACCGGCTCTGAGAAGGAGCCGACGAAGACGAGGTTTTTTTTCCTTACCGGGCCACGGGAAGTGTGCAGTGTGTAGGCTTAGGTCTAGCAGCTGGGGCGTCAGATGCACAACGCAGTGGGTGACCTTGATACAGGACTTCAGATTCAAAATTGACAATCAAAAACGAAGTGTTTGCTTAAATTTAAAATATGGCTTCAAATCAGGTTCCACGCGAGCCACTTTGCTTATTTGATACGCTGATTCCGAAAATGAAATCAATTTTTAGCGGCGATAACTATTTTTAAAATTCTGCTTGCAAAATTTAATCCCATGCGGCGGCAAACTTCAAAGGTATTTTGTGTCACAGTTCGCCTCTCCAATTCTGACTGATGTGTGTGTGTGTGGGGGGGTTTGGGGGGGGGGGGGGGCGGGCGGCGCTGATCGTGGCGTTAGACGCAAGACGCGAAGTCTGTGACGTCACCTACTGGTGTCACTCTCAGTACCAGTACCGGAGCCGGTACTGGCGGTTCTCGGCCGAGAAAGTACTGACACTGGATTTCGCCGGTACCGCCCACCACTACCCTAAACCTCTGCAATGGAGCACCCCTCAATTTCGACGCCTTCTTGCCGATGTTGTACATTTTTTACCGCAGCGCTTTGGCAGGAACTGACTCATTTTGAAGCCATTTCAGAAGCCAGTTGGCTGCGGTGATCGATTTCATTGTTGACGTTTCTCTAATCATGTCTAAAACGATGCCATTTGTTAGTAGTGTAGTGGCAGGGGCCCCGTATTTTTCAATAAGATCGTCTCTGTGTATATCCATTGTGGGACAGTGTCCTATTGTAGGGTAGATTTAAGATGCGCTTAGATAATATATAAGTCATGGGAATAGTTCGCATGTGTAGGCTACAAAAAAAAAAAACTCGTACTAAACAGATTTTTATATCTCTCCCCCCCACCCCCACCCCTCTCTCTCTCTCTCTTTCTGTCACACACACACACATGCACGCGAGCATGTACGCACGCGTGAACGATAGCAATGTAAGAACGTGATCATCTTCCCAGACTGGACTGAATTTTTAATAATTATGTATCACACTCTATAATAACAATCTTTCTGACCTCCTACTACCTCACTTTTCGAAACACAGCAAAGTGGACGAGTCCAAGTATGTGCTTTCACAAGAGGGGGGAGATAGGGTTTCATAACGCAAACACAATGGTCATATCACTTCTCAAGATGTTTCCTTTTCTGTTTCTATTCTTCTCTCATGCAATTAAACAAATAAAAATGACTACATCTATTGTATTGTGACTAAAATGCGACACAAATGCAAGTTATCAACCCCCCGTTTGGTGTTCAAATGTCCTTTCCCCCCCCCCCCCCCCCGCTTCGAGTTCATATAACCGGGCCTCGTTTTGCGGCCCATGGCTGATGACGTCACCGGTGGAATTTTCCGAGCCGCCAGTCGTTCACCCAGCATGCGCAAATGGCAATGCCGTTTTACCTGTAGTTACCCCCACATTTTAAGGGAATAAAGAAAAATGGTGTACAACTTACCAGTCAGTTTGACAAATCACAGCTCCAGAAAATCTTCAAACCGCACCACATTGAACACTTTCGCAAACGTTTTCGACGGGTTACTGAATGAGTACAAAGTTGTCAAACTAAACACTGCGAGATTGGCCTCTTTTCTGATTGGCTGCCAAGTTTCATTCATATCCATTCACGAGAAGCAACGTGAGAGCGAGTTGAAGACAACAACCTTTGCGTTAGCTCGTCCCACGAAACACCCCCGCGGCGGGGGTCAAAAATCGGCAGAACAAAATGCGCTCGGTGGGCATTGCTAAATAGTTGTCAGATTTTACTAATTTGCTGAAATTTGAATATGTTATGTATATATGAATGCACAGTCTGGACAAAAGGGGAGGAGGGGGGGGAGTTAAAACATTGGTTTTCAGGACCAACTCTATGAGTAAAGTCTTGAGTGTGATCCTTAACTCCACTGCAGTCAAAGCATCATTAGACCCAGCCGTAGATCTAGTCTCTGGCAGCTCTAGCGTTGATCCCCTGCCACTTCCATTATCGTCAATATTATCATCGATGTTATGCGAAACAATGCTATTGTTTTCAACAGTCATATCTACTGATATATCTGACTAGGAATCATCATATGGGTCTGGTTCAGAATCAAAAAAGCCAAAAATATTGCGGTCTGATGGGCCTGGCAGCGAAAAGTCACTCATTGTAAAAATTCCAAATTCTTGGAGTAGAACTGCACTTATGACGTTATCGATATTTTCTGCTCTCGACAGATAAAGTTGACCAGCGGTATAGGGTTTAAGGGTTAACACAAGGAAAGAGCAAGACCGACTGACAAAAGCAACAGAGATGAATAACTGGACACGATAATGGCCATTTTACACCAGAAATGAGCAAGATGGATTGACAGAAACAACAGACCGAAAGTGAAGAAGAATAACTTGACACAATAATGCTTCTTTAGCACTAGGAAAAAAACAAGATTGAAAGACAGAAACAATAGACTGAGAATACAGAAGAATAGCTTACCAGTGGCAGAACCCTCCAAATACCCGCATAAATATATAATCAATGAGTCAATGTTATAATCTCCTTGAAAAAAAAAGCATGCGAGCCCACGATGGTATGAACCAATAGCCCAGTCAGCCGACAGACATCATCACACACACAAAGTCTAAAGAAACTAGAGCTCGCAGATTCACAGCATCTCCTAGATAAACATAAAGAAAGCCATGTATCCTTGTGCACCCATTTGAAACTGAAACAATAATAATGAAAATAAATGTAACTGACAATAAGAGTGAAAAAAACCCAACCCATGTACAATCCAAAAGCTGAAGGCCCACCCATCAACAATTTCGTCCATACTCGTCAAGAAAGTTTGAATACCCCGCTGTTCTTCATCCCTCTCATCTCCTCTTTCTTCTGCTTCCTCCTCTGCTGCTCCAGCTGTCTCTCCATCCTCTCCTTCTTCTTCTTCTCTTTGATGGCCTCCTCTGCCTGCCAGGTGAGATCCTCCAGGGCCTCCCCAGTGTCCCACGCGTTGGTCCCGTCCTCCCACTCGCCCAGCTCTGAGGTCTGGTGGAACAACAGGAGATAAAAAAATGTCATAGCCACATCATAGCATTTAATCCTTGAGTTTGTTTGTTTGTTTTACTATGGTTTTACGGCGCTCGCAACTCCATAAGGTCATATGAGCGACGGCAAAGGGGTAGATGTCAACAGCGAAGTCCAAAAAGGGAATCAAGCTTACTCTGCTCACCTCTCTGGCCTCAACAGCACAAAGTCTGCTTTGACTGTCAAGGCACTCCGGAAATAGCAGTTCAAGAGAGTGACAAACATAAAAAAAGAAATAGAGGAAAAATTACAGTAATAAGGATGAGGAAAGAAAAATCAGCAGTTCCGCCTATGTTGTTCCTGCACAGTATGAGCATGACATTGATGAATCAGCCCATTTACAATTCTACTGTGCATAAGAACATCTTAATATCCCCTTTGGGAATAGCCAAAAGACACTTCAGTCAGTAGCACTGCCATGGGGGGAATGAGTTTGTAAAAAATAAGAGAGGATAAGATAAGACAAGATAGGACAATATTGGATAAGATAAGGTAAGGTGAGATAAGATAAGACAAGATCAGATAAGATAAGATAAGACAAGATAAGGTAAGATAAGACACACACAAACAATAGTCAACCAGTATCATATCAAAAAGTATCTTTTCTTAATTTCTAGTAGTCACACATGAGAATTCACAACAGCGTGTAGAAATAATTTTCATTCACGATTACAGCAAGTCTAGGGGTTCTTGCATAACATTTGTTACCTAACCGTCATAGGATTAGTTCCCAGTGCAACAACAAAGGACATTAAACCCAAAACCAGCGGGAAAATGCCGATTTCTCTAATTTCATTATTTTGACAAGTGCCTGATTTCACCACGCTCCCCCAACATATATGAGCAGAAGGTCAGAGATGTTACAAGAGAGTAATAAACACAAAAAGGATGGTAGTTATTTGATCAGAAAGAAGGAAAGAATATTAAGCCACACTAGAGCACCCGCAAAATACCTACATTGGAACTACAATAAGCTTTCAAGCAAAAGAGATATATAAAAACACTACAAACCATCATTATAACTTTAATAGCAACAAATTTAGGCCAACACCCCAAACTGCGAGAACAAACCGTCACTTACAAGGGCAGGCACATCAGACATGACAGTCATTCTGTTCATCAGTGACCCTGTTGTGCTCGGAGGAGGGGATTCCTTCTTGCGTATCAAAATCTGCAGAGAGAAAAAAAATTAAAAAATTAACAGTGCCTGAATCTGATTTGAAGTAAATGAATGTTAATGAGCTGTGAAGACAGTGTAACCAGCATCTCTAAAGGCTTTAAAAGGACATACTCCAGACTCTTTCATCTACTTGATTACTTGATCATGGGAACAACATCATAGCGCTCCAGGCATGGCCATACGTGCTCCCCGCCCAATATCCACCTCAAGAGTCCATCTGCTGATCATTCCGGTGTTCATTCAGTACCATTCTGGTTCTGCCACTTCCTCTTTCATTTACTAAGTATTATGTCAACATTGTCCTGCACTTTATACTTCCATGAGCCATACGAAAGGATGTTTAAAATATGATAATTCTCTTTTCATGTTTTGGAAAAACTAGTCAAATGGACAGCAATAATAAACAAAAAGAAAAGAAATAGGATCATTTTTCATGAAGTGCCATCATCATAAATCTTCTCAAAAAACATGTTGTAGTGTATTGCTTTTCAATCAAGTCACACTTCCAATATAATAAATAATAAATGACATTTACATAGCGCTCAACCCCGAATAAAGTACACAGGCTCTGAGCAATATCATATAAAAGCAACAAAGAAAACAGTTTGGGCTGACTCGTAACGCTTAGAAATGTTCTATGCCCCCACTGACAGGCACCAGAAGCGAGGGGAGGATGGGATGTTGTGTAGCACACTGCTATCAATAAGCTATACAGGAAGTTGAGGAAGACTATAATAAAACCGGCCCCGTTGGATTATGCGATTGTGCGTTGCGGCGCGGCCGCGTTTTTTTTAAAGCGCAATTCTGCAACACTTGCATAATTTTGGATTCCCCGCGTTTTTTCACGTTTTTTTTCCAGTTTTTCACAAAACAATTAATTAACACCTCGCCATTTGACTTAAGGGAAGTAATCACCGTAATAAGTCTCATTTAAGTGACAAGTTGATATTTCCCTTGTTAGAAGATCTTGGTTATGGGTTGGGATTTTGTTCCTGGGCATGTTCAATTTTTCAATCCATCAAAAGTTGTTGTTCTCATGTCTGCTTATGTTTCGTGTTTGACAGGTGTCCCTGGTTTTAGTAATGTGCCAGCATCAGAGGTCCAGAAGTCCTTTTTTTTTTTACATTTTTCTTTCCACTATAGAGAAATCTGCAGCTGAAAGTTACAGAGATCATATTTTTTTGGTTGTTTTTTTTTTCTTTCCAAATACACAACAAATTACTGATACTGATATGTTCTGTTTTCAATTTTTCTGTACATCATGAAAATTCTTGTTGAAAAGAGCAAAACATGTCGTGAATGGTGATATGGTAACTTGCATAATTTTTTCATAATTTTGCTTTTTTTTTTTTTTCATAATTCCGCCATCTAAATTTGAATAATTCTACGGGGACAGATAAAAAGGAGAAAGAAACATGGAAAACAAACTTGACATTTAACAGTGCAGCTAGCAAGAAATGGACAAAATGACAGAGGTGCCAGTGACAAAAAAATATCGAGAAGGACAATAAAGTCAAGCACTAGATGCAACAGTTGACTTATTACTTTAGGCTGCTTTTTCACATCAGGCGTCATGTCTTGAAAGAAATTGGGCTCTGGTTCGGGCTCTGGTTGTGACATTTTCTGGTTGTAGTAGTAGTTCTGAATGCTGGAGCTGGGCACACCTGGCCGTGCCACCGCTCCATTGGCACCCTGACTTTGAGCAGGGCCAGGACCAGGGTAAAATCCTGCCTGTGGTGGCTCAGGGCCGCCACCTACAGGAGGTTCATTCCATGAGTCCCACGCCTCCATCTCAAGCTGACCGTGAAGGAAAGAAAAGATATACTCCAGTTATGAAATTTGTTTTAGTAACCATTTTATGGAACTTGCAACATGATTATAGGTGTTACAAGAAAAAAATTTTTTTTTTAAAAAGAAGAAGGCCAGATAAGGACGATAGATGTTTGACAGGAAAGAGAAAGCAAACCGCACGAGAACACCCACCATCCAACCATTAATTATGAAAAGCCATTTTGATAATTAGTCCATCTTTTTCATTGTACTCTTATGATTATAATGTGATATGCATATTCGTCGTTGATTGTTCTCTGATAGTATGAATAGCTGCTTATGTGTTCGTGGTAATCTATTTAAGAGCATTCATATAATGCATGTTCATTCACTTGTATTTTATGTTACTTTGAAGGTCACCTATAGCGGCATTGTATGGAGTGGGCACTTCAGAAATTATCTGCTTTACTATTACTATTAATGTGTTTGTAGGGAAAAAAAAAGAGAAATGAACAAAGAAAAATGAAAGGTAGAAAGGAAAAAAGCATCAATTTAAGTGAATTTTAATCCAGAGGCACTGCTTAGTTTTCTTTAGTAAGAGTTTTACCACACTTGAAACACAACATGGACATATAAGTGCCGAAGACTAGAAGTGTACAGTAACAAGAGAGTAACAAACACAAAAACAAAGGGGGAGAGATAAGGATGATAGATGTTTGATAACTCAACTAAACATAAAAAGTACACCATGTCGAAGAGTCTAAGTTGCCTCTGTCATAGTCCAACAAAAAAAAATATTTAAGAGTTGAGAGATTTCAAAAAGAGCTAATGATTTTTCAAGTAGGAATACACTTCTGAAAAAGTGTTAGCATTCAAAATCATTAGATATAGCACTACGAAAACATAGGTATTCCACTTGAACGTAAAAACAAGATGACACCAAACACAAAATATAAATAGATAGTATGGCAAGGAAGATTACATACTTTTTAAAAATAAGTTTTTGTGTGGAAAAAAAATCACATGCACTTGTGGGAAGGCAGCAGAGAGTAGACAGAGGATGGGTGACTGATGAGCAAAATGTCAGAAATTAGCACAACCCAATTTCATTGACTAAGGATTATACTGAGCCTTCTTTAATGGGGATAAATTGTGAGGCATCGTGGTGGAATCAGGCTCTCGTCAATATTTGGGCATGTAGAATTATTGGTATCATCTTGTAGCTTGTTCACTTGTCTTTATTTGGATGAAAAAAATATCCATTTATCTTGAATACAAGTGGAGATAGTTGCGAATGAAGGAGGTGGAGTTGCCTGTTTTCACAGGTACAATTAGTGAGAAAATGGCCGCCAAAGATTAGTTATTTCCTTAGCTTACAAGTTGGTGGTAACAGAAAATTTACATTTTTTGTACTTTTAATCAACGTTTTTCAGAAAAATCCACACAGAAACTAGTTCTTTAATGGGCATGAAAGGTGTTGAGCCAAAAAACAAAAATTTGATAAAAATTCACAAACCTGTGAAAAATGCAAGTTTCTGCACTTTGATAATTTTGACGAGAGCCTGATTCCACCACACTGGCTCACAATTTATTCTTTAAAAAAACAAACGAGGCCTGAAAGTATGTGAAGAAGGGACTTACATTTCAACCTAAACGAGATGTGATACAGCGGGACAGAGTTTGGGACTTCAGTGCTTTCATGCCATATCTCCATTTTTCATAACAGTGAAAACAGTTCATAACAAAGAGTGAGCTTAAGGAAAAGTCACATTTTCACAGTTTAAAAAATGGAAATACCACAGGAAAGCACTGAGGTCGCGAGTAGGAGATCATAGACCAGGACAAAAGTGCATGAAGAGCTCTTGTAGGTGGCCTGTACTCTGGTATGGGGTGAGAAAGGCTGATGATGATGTTGAAGATAATGACAACGATGATAATGAATGAATACATTATAATCTATACTTTCAGTTTACTTACCTCCTCCTCTTCTGCATTCACTTGTCCATAAGAGGACGGTGTGTCAATCCTCAAGTCACCAGTCCCAATGGACGTCAGTTCCGATCCATCAGATTCAGATGACCTCCGACGCCGACATACCAATCGGCGAAAAGGTCGGAATACAGAACAAAGAAGACTGTACACCGACTTGAAGACATTCCACACAACTTGTAACATGACTGCTAATAGCTTTCTTTTTGCTCCTGTCAAAGGGAAAGTATAAAAAAAGATTTTTTTAAAAAAATTTCTATCAAATAATAGATGGGACAATGGATTTATGGGCAACATTCAACCCCATGACTGTGCTAAAAACCTATAAACTTATCTCATGTCTCCATAATGAATCCACCATCCAGTAAATTATCCCTCAGTGACAAAAATTTCTGTTTTGTTTCATCACTATTCCAGCTTTGAGAAACTTTTGAATAACGAGAGTGACATCCTTTGGAAGCTTTGAGCTCATATTATATTATTATATGATATGATATGATATGATATGATATGATATATTATATTAAATATATTGTATCATATTATAAATAGACTATTGGACAATATATTTCTGGACTCAATAACTGATAAAACAAAGCAACCCAGAGCCGAGGCATTGAATGGGAAAGCTTGCTCAGTCCCAATACTTTGTTGTTCACATCCTTTATGGGTATAAATTCTACCCGATCTTGTCAATGGATATTTAAGCCATCTCTGCAATTCCTTTTCTATTGATGCTGCCTGGCACAGATAACATGAACACTCACACTCAAAATCATGGATAGCTCGTACAATATGTATGCTATTCCCCAACTAAACAAATATATACTTTTTAGCATTGGAAACTGTTTTCCTCAAACACCAATGGACATGTCAAACAGCGGATCTAAAAAAAAAAATTGATCAAATTAATATTTCCTCCCAATTGTCTTGAATTCAAATCGGCCTGTGTGTATGGAAAATAACACACCCATCATCATCAAGAATATCATGCTAAATGAGCCGGCGAAGCTTGTACCTGCACAACATGATACACACACAGCTGGTATTGAGATGCATCATCGATCATTACCTGTAGTGTACAAAAGGCCCAAGAACTTCGTTGAAACTAGTTATATTACGTGAAGCTGAGTGCTGGGTAGAAGGGTGTGATTAAAAGATGGGTAGTGTGGCACTCCATTTGGGCTGTATGGTGTGTACATTACGTTTCTTGTTCTTGTTCTTGTTTCAGGAAGCAACATCCCTGCACTCCGGACATGTCCATTGATGCTCCGTTGCTCTCTCCAAAATGTTGCCGAGGGTCCTTCTACTGATTGTGCCAGTGCACATCTGGTTGAACGTTCTTCTGTTCTTTCCTGCAAGGATGCCAGATTTTCCGCCTCCTTTTTTTTATTCCCAAAAGCATCATCCTCTCCACGGCAGTACTGGCCTCTGCCTCCCTATCTTCCTCCTCAATCAGTTGGCGAGAAAGACATTTCAGGATCTCGACCCTATCTAGTTGAACCGTATTGTCAACTAAGGTGGCCACACCAGCCAATCTGTCGGCTTTTTCATTTCCCCTAACACCGGCATGGCCAGGGCAGAAAATCCATGTGAGCGATCGTATAGGCGTTGGTTCGATAGCTTGAATCCATTCCGTTCTCAGGAAACCTTTTTCGATCCTTCTGAGGGTACACATGGATTCAGTGATAAGAACAGCATGGGTTGTGTGGGGGCGATCTTGGGTCATCCAATCAAGTGCTTTCGTGATGGCTTCAATTTCCATTCGCATACTTGATGTAGTCCTGCTGCAGGCTCCAGATGCACTGTGTATGATTTTTTTGTTGGCGAATGCAACAAATCCCCATCCACTTCTCTGGCTATCTCTTTTCACTGAACCATCTGTATAAATTATAGGATCCCCTGCTTTTGAGTTTGTGTCAACAATCTCGTTGATATTGCTCTCGTTGATGGCAGCCGCAACATTTCTTCTGTCTCTGCCCATGCTTATTTTGACCTTGGTGAGGTCCCTGTATTCTCCGGCCACCTGCTCCCATTCTTCGCCTGGTGGTAGACTCTCAGGTACACAGATTATTCTCAGGGAATCCTCTGCTTCCGCCATCCAAGATTTTCCTCTCTTGATTCTGACTCTCCTGTTGTCATGAAGTGCTTTGTGAAGTGGATGATCCTTCTTGCCCTTTACATTGAGATACATCTTTGCCTGAGCTATCCTATGGCGTACTCTGATGCCACTTAAACCTAGCAAGTAGCGCATGCACAATATTGGAGTGTCCTTGGTGCAGCCCAGCACTGCTCTCATTGCCTCATTCTGCACTCTATCCAGCTTTGCGATCTGTGTGTCGGACAGCGTGAGACAGCCCAATCCGTAATCAATGACAGACAGGATGACCAGCTGCAACATCAGGAAGAGCACTGTTTGCGGAATCAGAGCTGCTGCCATGATCTTGATTGCACCAACACCTCGTTTGGCCTTTGTTACCACATGATTCACATGCTTGTTGAAGGATAACGACCTGTCGAAGACGATTCCCAGATACTTCAGCTCTGACTGTCTGTCGATAATCTCATAGTAGCAAGTGATTGGTGGAGTTATGTCTTGGACAATCCTGTTGTTGAGGGAACACCAAAGTACCTGCGCCTTTGAAGGATTGATGACTGCTTCATTTTGGTCGCACCATTTTACAACTGAGTGAAGTCTTTTCTCCATGTTCCTTGCCATCTGAAGTCTGTCATCTCCGTGCTCGTATGCCATTATGTCATCTGCAAAGCTCAGGACACGTCCAGATTCTTTCTGATGCATCGTTACTTGTGCAGTGTACACATTGAAAAGCACAGGAGAGAGGGGAGATCCTTGGGGCAGTCCTGGAGCAATTGGTACCGGATCTGAAGTCCATTCACCCTGTCTCAGGGCCATTTTTCTCTCCACCAGGGCTACTGCTACCCATCTCACCAGCCCTCAGCAACGATTCTGGAGAAAGCGTCGCCAAAGGAGCACGTTCTCCGTCGCTCCTGCGCCGTTTCCCTTTTAGATTTTTACATTACGTTTGTGGGTGTGCTAGTGTCTGTACAGTCAAACCAGCCTTAAAAACGGAAACCTGTGCTAGATGGATACCTGCCTTAACAGAATTTCCCCACTCCCCCCTTGATAAATTCCGGGGTGAGAATAGAAATACGATCTACCTCTCACCCCGGGTGAGACTTGCCAGCGTAGGCTATTCTCACCCGGTGTGAAACAAGACCTGTTTTTCCTCATTTTGGAATACTGTCTGTCGGTGTGGATGATCAAATTGATAAAAGCCAAGAAAAAATTACGTTATAGCACAAAAGTAAGCTAATTTGATCGTCTCCAAAGATGCTACGGCTATTTCACTTTTCGAATCGAGCCGAACTACGCGGGTCGCCATTTTGTATTGCCCGGAAGTTCTCGCAAGATCTACTCCTCCCCTCTCTCTCTCTCTTTGTCTCTTTCTGAATACTGTCTATCGGTGTGGACGATCAAATTGACCAAAACAAAGTTTTAAAAAAGATTTTAAACAAGAAAACTAAATTAATTTGGTAGTCTACAGAGATGCTACGGCTATTTAACTTTCCGAATCGAGCCGAACTACGCGGGTCGCCATTTTGTTTTGCCCGGAAGTTCTCGCGCTACTCCTCTCTCTCTTTCTCTCTCCACTGCCTACAGACAAAATTGCACGCTTTTAGGCTAACATTAACAGTAGATCTAGATATATATCTAGATTCTAGATCTAGTAGGCCTAAATAGATCTAGAACGTTTGTTCACATCACAGAATTCTATAATTCTGTTATCACAGTGTAGAATTCTGTGGTTCAGGGTGAACGCTTCACTGGTTGGCCTAGGCTATAACGGTGAACGCCCACCGGGTGAGAATAGCCAAAAGACTCGCCTGCGCTATTCTCACCCAGGGTGAGAATAGAGGTGGCCTATATCTAAATCTAGAACGTTTGTTCACAGCACAGAATTCTATAGTTCTGTTATCAGAGTGTAGAATTCTGTGGTTCAGGGTGAACGCTTCAGTGGTTGGCCTAGGCTATAACGGTGAACACCCACCGGGTGAGAATAGCCAAAAGACTCGCCTGCGCTATTCTCACCCGAGGGGTGAGAATAGAGGTGGCCGTGTGTGTAAAATGTCTAAGAAGTAATGGAGTTAGGCCAGGACCACTTCTCCCGAAGAGTGCCTAGACCAGTAGACCTAGATCTAGAATCTAGATCTAGACTGCTTGAAGATGAAAATAAAGAATAATTTAACAATTATGAATCAATTTGACAGATTGATGAGATGAGATTGTCAGTGTCAGAACATGAATTCAGCGTCAGTCAGAATGATCCAAGCCCAAGCACGCACTGTTTACAACTTAAAATTTAACCCTTACGACCCGAGGCCCTAGTATTCACCTTCAGTTGTTTATACTGTACAATATGCAGTTTATAAAACTTCTGTCATCATGTTTCATATAGATCTAGATCTATATGCCACTCAGAAGTTATAATCGCAGGATGTGACAGCGGACCAGTGTCGGTCTCGTCTACTTATTCGTGTGGAAAATGGAAGTACAGAAGTAAACATTATCGATATTTATTCGAAGAGTTTATCGAGTATTTTTGACTGCTTATTCTTTACAAGTTCACAATCTTTGGTTTCAGCAATGCAATTATTACAAAAGAAATAATACTTTTTTTTATTATCGCGAGACCAGGCTTGTAGCCAACTTTGAAGAAAACATGAAATGTGTATTAATTTCCCACAATTTAATGATCCCATTATGTTCTGAGAGTAACAACATGAAAAGTCAGAGAAGCGCAGGGAAAAACAACCCATAGACATAGTTTAGTGACGATGGCGAATTATAAGTACTTGTACATGTATAGGGATAGAAAATGCCCAAAAGTAACGGGGAAGGGGGGGGGGGGAATCAAGTGTATAGACCTATAGACGTAATTACCAACGATAGATCGGTATGCTATTTGAAAAGCATGGTAAAAAAATAATACCGTTTCCTTTCTTTTTTCTGTGACACTGGGGGGGGGTTGAAGGGATGTACAACTCCTTTCAGACCATTTGTGTCTCTGTCATAACACGATCTGCTTCTGGTCTGTTGAACTTACGTTTCCAATTTTTTTTTCTTTTTTCCAAAAGTGGGGAAAGCGCCGCCGGCTGAAGTAAAATGATCAAAACAGATCTACGCATATTACATGTTAACCACAGGATTGAAGAATCGTATAGAAAAAGAAAATAACTACTTTTTACCTCGCACTTATTCTAGGATAGAACAATTTTGGAGGTCTATCAGTAAAACATAAATTATTAGATCTACATGTATATTAACATAAAACAGCAATTTATAGGACCATAATTAATCGGTACTATAACAGTAAAAGTGTAACTTCCGGAAATCAAAGACCTAGTTTACTGGTTGCTGGGCGACCGGAAGACGTAAGAAAAAGATGGCAGGTTAGTTCGTCGAGGAAACAACAATCACTGCCAGTTTCTTTAAAATGAGCAATGTGAGTTTCAGAGCTTTAATTCTTTTGTTTATATGCCTGCCGGGGTTATAACTCTCTGCAGTTTAGCATTGTAAAATATTTTGGTTGATGAGCCGTTTGAAGAGCATTTTGTATTTTTCTTTTAAAATCACAATTTGGTAATATTGTATTGTAGTTCTGTTCGTTAACGTCCACCGCCCATTTGTTTACACCCAGAGAAGAAATCTGGAAGTCTTGATGACCAAATAGGCAACACAAAGAACAGGGATGCAACTGATGCAACCTAAGCTGCAAAACATCAAATTATGGTAAAAGTCAGGGGGGCATCGGCATCATGAACCCCCCTGCACCCCTGAGAATCTCACAAAATTAGGTGAGGGGGGCCTACCCCCTTGAAACTCCCCTTCTCTTGACTCTTGGGGCCCAAACCGGAGAATAATAATTGAGGGTGGGAACTGCCAAAAAAGGGCCACCTTTGTTTGAATTTTGATTTTCTCCTCATCGATTATTTTCTTACCTGGCAATTCAGGGTCCTGTCGTTCAGCTTTGGACTTTAACGAACTACAACATCGTCCAACATTTAAATAATAATAGCCCTTGTTAAATTAGTAGGCCTCTTGATCTAGATCTAGAAGCTATATTATAGTAATCTATTATCTATTTGTGGTGGCAAAATTTTGCTATTCAAAAGGCTTTTTAATGGCGGAATCGATCGACATTCGGTTTTCGCCAAAAGATTCTTTGAAATATTCTCCAGATCATGACGCCCTTCGTTTTTTCCGTTTTGAGACAGTTTTGCTGCAAACAGCTAAATTTCTTTATTTCGCCAATCACTTTTGTAGGCTGACGCTTCTGTCTCTGTAATTTTAGAAAATCCGCAAGGTTTGTTTATTTCAAGTCGTACTTCAGTTCGATACTATCGCACATTGTCGCGCAATACTGAGGACTATTTTAAGTATGCGACCCGTATAGATAAAGCCTCATGTTTTCTTTTTTTTACTTGGTGCTAAATTCGACTGTTTCCTTTCGTTTTTATGCCCACCATCGCTTTTTTATTGCTCCATTCCAGTAGAGTGTAAATTAATACAGTAGGCCAAGGACTTTTAGTTAATATTAATGCACCGATCATTCCTTTCATAGAAAGGGGGCCCTGCTAGTATAATATATATGGTAATGTTAATTGTGACAGAGTGACGCTGGGACAAAAAAAGAATTTATAAAGAAAAAAGAAAAACAAACTCACACACACACACACACACACACACACACACACACACACACACACACACACACACACACACACACACACACACACACACACACACACACACACACACACAACACCTGGCGGTATTCTCACCATTTTAATAGGAAGTGCCTATTTGCAACGCCGCGTTGCGATTAGTGCCAGTGCTAAATAAAACGCCGTGTCACCGTGTGTAAAATATTAAGCTTAATCTGCACTTCGTTATAATTGGAAGTTCTGATGGCTGAAGTGACAGCGCGTCTGCGCTTGAAGTCAAACCATTATTTTTTTAGCGTGGGTTTGATCCTGGTCCTGGAGGTTGGTTTTTTTTTCTTTTTCTGGGGGGTTTTTTTTGTTGTTGTTGTCCTCTTCTCGACTGACCAACAAATTGTTCCCATAATTATATCTTGTTGCTTTGGGGGGTTTTTTCATGTAGTGATGAAGCATGCACATTCTCATTTTGTCCCCAAGAGGAGCTCTGTACTGCTGATGTTTTGTTGTAATATTTTTGTTGCCTCGATATTTGGGCTGTCCATAATGTGTACAGACAAAGTCAACTCTACTGTACAGAAAGTCTTTGTGGATTTATGCAACACTCTTTAAGTTTGCCTTCTTAACTGTTTCAGATGATTTTTTTCCTAAAGGCAACAAAATTTTCATCTTTAAATTTCGCAAATTCAAATTCATCGTAAGATTCGAATGCCTGCTCTAGAAAGCCTTCGGATCCATTTTGTCAGGCGGAGACTAGATAACCAGGACGCTGGGAAGCGAAGCGGAAAAGGTAGACTAATATTATAGATAGTAGATGATGTTTATTAATCATCAATGCAATGAGCTCCGTGTTTGTTCTGTCGCTATTATCACCACGTTAGTTGTCACAGCGTCACTCTGTGACAATTAACATACCACCTTATAGATAAGACAACGAATGAGAGATATGATTGGAGTGCATCGCTAGCTTTCGTATTGAGAAGGTGTTGCAGTCATGATATGGTGCATATGGTTTGGTATCTTAAATGTTCTTCTTTGTGCTTCCCACTAGATCTCAGGGGTAGTCAACTGCTGGTTCTTCAACCTGCAGTGCAACTGATATTTTCGTATATGACTGTTTTTCCGACCTCCTATGGGACTCGGCCTTGCCATCAGGCAGCCACATTCTTTTAAGAATGTTGGGATGAAAGCAGGTGACTGGAGATCAGGATTAAAGGAGAAGAAAGGAGAAAATTTCAGAGTAGAAAATGTTTTCATCTTTGTCAGGATTCGAACCTGGGAGCTGTTGGATGAAAGTTGAACCAAACACCTCTAGACCCTGAGAGTCCCCATGTAGTTTAGTATTACTACTCCTTGTGTTGGAGGGAAGAGTTCCACATCACAGTCTGTTTGTCAACTAAAGAAAAAATTGAAGTTCTTTTATGTGTTGAACTGCCTTTTTTATATATATTTTTTTTTTTTAAAAAGATTCTTAGATGCCTGTGTGATGTATAACTTCTCCTTGTAAATCACAGAAAAAACTTCCCCCCGTCAAAAATGGGGATGAAGAGGGCTTGCGGTTTACGAACAGAAAGAAAATTTCGCCAGCAGAACTGAAAAAACTTGCTCCTCAGCAAAGGAGCAGATACTTAGCGGTAAGTCAATAACATCTGTCTGATTTGAAATATTGTTCCATATAAATCATTTTCTCATGGCCCTGTAAGGTATGTAAGGGGAAGAGCATAAGGTTTCTTTTCTGCCTATTTCTTATTCTTATGTGAAAACTTCAGTTTCTTTCACATTTTCCAAGTGAACAATTGGTCTTTCTATTGCAATTTGCTGTTTATCTCGCTATCATATAATCGTATATATTATATATATTACATCTTATTATATCTTATCTGGGATATGGTGAAAGCTTGTATCATTGAATATTTATTTTTTATGAAAAAATAATAAATGCGCTTGTACTGTTTTTCTTTATCACAGATTGGCTAATTTTTAGTTGTTCTCTCGGTTTACTTGATTTTTGTGAACAGTACCCTTTGTTTCATCTCCTATTCAACTTTATTTCAGTATGAGGAGCCATCTAAAGAAGTGACTGATGCGCGCCAGGCCTCAATGAAGAGGCTTATTGACCAAAAGAAGCAATATGAAAAGTAAGTTTTCTTTAACATTGTTCTTGACATTTTCATACTACAAATATTGGGGGGGGGGAGTGAAATAGAAATTATCTAATTTTTTTTTTTTAAATTCTTCCTTAACCAACCACTGAGCTATCCGTACGGCTAATGTTGCCATTTTGAAAAAAAACTAATGAATTGCTGTAAAAACAGCCATTTAGTTTGACCTTCTCCCTAGGCTTTCTCAGTTTCAGGCCTCACATCCCGCACGACTGGCCTCAGCATTGGAGGCCGAACACGTTCGCGGAGGGTCAGTGTGAAAAGCGGCGATAGACTAGTGTGCTGGTGCGGGTGATGGAGCATTCTCGCACTGTACTCACTAGACTGGCCTACAACGAACCTTACTTAAATTCAATGTATTTTTGTTGTTGCTGCTTTTTTGTGAGAGTTTATCGGCTCTTACAAGAAAGGAAGATCACACCGGTGACAGAGTGTATCAATTGGTCAACATGAAAATGAATTACGTTTGCATTTTACCGCAAAAGAAGACCGTGGCACACTAGTGGGGTAACTTTTGTTCTTCACTTGCAACATCGTTCTCATTCTACATGTTTCAACAAATATGAAAGAAAATTAATTTGACACGCGCACACACACACACACACACACACACACACACACACACACACACACACTCACACACACACACTTACGTATATATATACTAAGCATGTAACTGAACACAATCTATTACCTCGGAAAAAAAGGTACTTTGCTATTTTTTTCTTCGCCTGTCCTTCATTTGCTCCACTAAACTTTTCATGAAAATATTTGCCTGCCGCATCAGCTTACGATAACAATATATATCAAGATGGAATATCACTGGAAAGTCCCTCAAAATCGCCACTAATCAATTTCTGCCCAGTTTTTCAGTGGTTTCCTTTAAAAAACATTTTTTTTAAAACTCAACCCAACAAGTAGTAGTAGTAGTGTAGGCCAACAATGTCTTTCAGGTACACACAAAGTGCAAAATTTCATCTAGGCTAACTGACTCAAGCACGTGACAACATCTCTAGTGAAGCCTGGATGCCTGATGTGCTTCAATTTGTGAAGCTTTAAATGAAATCTCTTTCACATGGTCATGGGTGTGGTAAACAACAGTAAAATACATGGAAAATGCAAAAACAGGGCCATCTCGAGTTCTGCTGAGCAAGACAAAAATGTATTATAATAATTTTTACTCTTTGCATCTTTGCCGAAGGCTGTCAGCGTCATATCCATTGTTTCATAGAATGAATCGAACTTGAAGACATCTCTTTCATCAATATCAGCAGCTCTAGAAGAAGCTGAACTTTTTGTAGTTGCTCTCTTTTTTGGAGCTGGTGTGCCACAACATGATGGTGGTACTTCTGGAAATATTGATGGAGGCTCTGTGGGCACCATAAATCTTCCAGCCTGTGCCAAAGGTACATCAGGGGGAGGTGTAGAGAGCAAACTCCCTTATATATATATATTATATATAATCTGTGACTTCTTCTACGATTAATTTATTTGAAACACTTTTGATCCACTGTACTTTTTTTCATAATCTTTAGGAAACCTATATTATTGTTGTTTTGCTATCTCCCTTTTGGCTGGCATAACCACTTCTACTGCCCCATCCCCTACACTTTCTTCCCATGTTCAAATGTTGCTCACACGGTTTATTGCGCTGAAACTGAGACGTCAGCTGAAAACTTTTTCACAGTAGCATTAGTAACAATATAACATTTAAGATGAAAGAAAACTAGAATCTGGGCTGAACACTAAAACACATAATATAAGCACAAATTTAATCCTTAGAATTGAGTGTAGTGAAAATACATCCAAACGAAAAAAATGTGCACATCCAAGAGCACTGAATGAAACAATGAAGAGACTAGGAGGTCAGACAGACTAGACGGCTACACACTACACACCTTACTATTACACTATCGGCATGCAAAAGCGTATTGCAAAAATGTTCCATCACCTCTATACGTATTAATATTAGAACATCTGCCTATCGCCGCTTTTTGCTTTAAATCGCCGCTTTTCACATTGATCCCAAACATCGATAAGATAAGAACCAGTCTCAAGGCGAGCTTATCAAGAAAAGGTCGTCCACCCCGGCCCTCAATGCCGGAGCCAAATGTCCGGGAATCTGGGCCTGAACAGAGAAGGCTAGTTCTCCCCTTTTGACCAACCCTTTGACAAGCCAATATCTTTTGACAGATTTCAAAGCTACTTTCTCATATATATCATGCCCCAATTTCATATTTTTAAAAATCGTTCTCTTTTCTCAGACAATTTGTTCCATTGTCGAACGAGGAAGAAGAAGAGAGGGACAAGCATGCCAAGTTAATTGGACAATTAAAGTGAGTACAGCTTAATGCTATCATGTCTGTTGTAAGTAATGTAGTAAGAGTGTTCATCTCTTGTCATTGTGAACTGTCTCTGCTATAATGATTTAACCGGAGAATGATTCTAGTATTGTGCCATCTTATTTGCTAATTAGAACATAATAACGTTTTTCACATTGCTTTATGAATGGTAAAAAAAAAATTGGGGCTGTTGTAGAGTTGCCAAAAGACAACATTATTGTGAAAGATGGATAACATAGCTTATATAATACTGGTATTCTAAGTGAGTGAAAATATGAGAAAATTCAGCTTCCAAGCTGTATTACTATGAGAATAAGTTCACAAAACTTTGAAAAAATATTACAAAGGTTATTATGGCCATACTCTTTTCACTGTTTTGGAAATATGATAGCAATCATAGACATAGGGCAACAACTCAACACACAAACAATGTCATCACTTAGAGGTGGCACCCATGTGATTTTTTGGGATGAAGATGACGACTTATTTCTTCATTTCTGGTCACTCTATGTGAGAAGATGGGAATGAGGGTTATGTCTTGCCCCCCAGGACAGCCTGGGGGGATCTAGAGTAAGCACCAAACAAAAAATAGAATACACTTAACACTAATATTAACATGCACATCATTTCCAACATTAGAACATCATCATTGTCACCATCATCATCATTCTCATCATCACCATCATCATCATCACTGACTAAATAATTCCCCTTTTTGTTGTTTTGTTTTTCTTGAAACATAACAATTTGCACCATGTCAACGCACTTTTATGTAACCTACAAGTATCGTAACGAAAATAAATCAGGACACTGGACCAAAAAAAAAAAAAGAAAAGCCTTAAAGTTAAAAAGCTGTTAGAGAAGCTTTACTGTAATCTTACAAAAATCATTAAATGTTACCCAAGCCCAAATCTTTTTATTCTTTATATCATAACTCATTGTTTTTTGCCTTCTAATGTAAGATCTTATATCTCTGGTTGCTCCTCCTAAATTCTGTCTTAAAGTTTAAAAAAAATTTCTTCTTGCTTCACTATTTGATTTTGTATGTCGTTTGTGTCGCAACATGATGGAATCAGACGCTCGTCAATTTTTGGGCATATAATGGAATCATTGCTATCATCTAAATGCTCATCATCTATTTCGCTTTTGATGAGAAAAAATACCCATCAATCTTATTGGCTATAGAAGTGGAGATATTTGCGAGGAAATTATAGCAAAAAAACAGTAGGCTTCCTGTCACTACTGCTGATTCAATATTTGCTTAGATGAAATGAGATAGGATAAATACTCAAATGACAATCGCTATTTTTCTTCAGAGCTGCTGAGGCACGGAATCGACTGAGGATTATGCGTCTGCGATACCAGGCCAATAGGGTAAGAATTATGTACGAAGCTTGACCTGCAGGTGCTCAGTTTCACTCTTGTGGGGTAAAAATGTTTGGAGGAACATGTGAGGGGTTTTGTACCATTTAGCACAAATTCCCATTTTATAAATGGTAAAAGAAATTTTACATAATGGAAAAACTACCGATGGGATCCTAAGTTTCCTACTTTAACATTTTACTACTAAATGCTCCACAAATGACAAATTTCCTAATGAATCTACAACATACATTTGGATCTGCCAAATACCTCATATGTGAAGTGTGCTGACAAAATGAGTTACTTCTTGGATGTTATCCTTATGGAAATAGATACGTCACGCCTATAGGGGAAGTTTTTATAATTTATAAGTATGAACAAATAAAAGGCATTTTGTACTTTATGCATATGTCATCATTAGAAAATCTATAAATTTCAATGTAGCGTCGATTTTTAGCCAATATCTCTGTTTGTGGGTTGTGAGAAGTAACTCATTTTGTCAGCTCGCCTCACATATGCTTTTGCTGTGTTGTGATTTTTTTAAAGAAAGCATTACTCAAATTTTGTACGTAGTTTGTTCCTTTTTTTTCCTGTTTTGATTTTAGTCTTTGGAACAAATCAATTTTAAAAACTTGATGTTTAAAAATTGTATGCAAAATTCATGGATGGGCTGAAGAATAAAAAGTAAAACCCATCAAGCTACATTGCGTTTTGTTTTAGAGTAAAATAGAGGAACTAACCTCAAGCAGTTGACCTGCTTTTTTCAGTTCTCTATTTGAATAAAGGACTTAAGGATTATCGAAAATATGTACTGAGATCAAACCACTGCAATAAGAATAGAAAACAACATCAGCGAATTTACAGAAGATAAAGAACACCTACTGGATCTATTAAACGTCATCGTACAAGAGAGTGACAACATGGGCCTAAGCCTGAACATCAAGAAAACTGAAACAATGGTGATAAGCAGGAAAACTCCAACCCCAACCTACAATATCAAAATCGATGGTACCACCCTCAGGCAAGTACAACATTTTAAATATTTGAAGACCATTATATCATCAGATGGGAGATGTCGCATTTGTCAATCAAAAGCAACCTTCCACAAAATGAAACAGATACTTATAAATGTCAATCTGTCACTGGAAACAAGAAAAAGAGTACCGAAAAGTTGCATTGAGCCAATCCTATTATACGGGTGCGAAGCATGGACAATCAATAAACAACTGGAAAGGACAATTGAGGTGAGGTTTATAAGACACATGCTGCGTATCCCATGGGCAGCTAGAAAAACAGATGAAGATGTCTTGGTTGAAGCAAATTGTAGACGACAGCTTATGAACAATATACAAAAGCGACAAAGTTCATTGGAAGCACAATGCGGAAATAAGAACTGGAGAATATTGTAACAACAGGCAAGTTTGATGGGAAGGAGAGGCAGAGGCAGGCAGAGGGAAAAGATACAGGACAGGTTGACAACATAGCTGGGAACAGCAAGAATGACAGACACCATTGCTGCAACACAAGACAGAGTGGAGTGGCGGTCCAGGATTTCCCACGCCAGTTGGCAAAGCACCGGATGATGATGATTCGAATAAACTTAGTCCTCACAAGCTGACCAATGACTTCCTAAGTTACAGTTCACAACTGTACTAAGATCAAGTGCTCCTGGCTAAACTTGAAGCAATTAATATATCCAATAGAGAGAGAAGACAGCTTTGAAAATTCATGTATATGTTATGTAAATCAACTATGAAAAGACACTTTTCAAACTCAAAACAGACAGAGTAATCATTTCCCTCGATGTTGGGCAGTTAGGGGAACCTCAATAAATTGCCATCCCTGCTATTTCGCCAACTTCATGCTTGTCCAAAGGGTGGTGGTATGAAGTTGACCGTACAATCAAAAATCTAAAAAGCAACAACTCAAAGATTTCCACCTACTTCTCCCCAGGCCCAAGAGATCTCTCACCTGATAGCATGTCAGCCTGTAGCCCTGAAGGCTGTGAGGCTTCAAGCCCTAGTCCCACCCTACTTCGAGATGAAAGACAAGGGAGACAATCTAGACAAATTTGATGTGAGTTTCAAATTTCTTGTTTATGTTGTTAGTTAAAGTGCTTAGTTATAGCCGTGTATCATCCTGAGGGCTCATATGACTTCACAATAATTTTTTGGGTGGGCCAGTTTATTCCAAATACCTCTTTTTTCTCCTGTAGGACAATGTATAAACAGTATTGTAGTTGCAGCCTGTTAGGTGCATCTTGCTGCAATTTATATGTTCCATCTCTGCAACTGAAATTTACACATTCCATCTGTACCAATCGATTGCCAAATACCTATTTTTGACCTTGTGAACTGAGAGAAACAATATAAAGTACCATGATAACCGAGGTAGGCCAAATGCTAGCATTGCGTGATGAAGATGTATTAAGGTTCTTACCTTTTATTAAAAATTAACCCCTTGGATGTTTCACCAGTCTATATTATTACTAGTAATTCACACTGCCCTCTTACCTTTTCTTTTTGTTACACATACTGAATGGCAAAAATGTAAATATCCTCTCTACACATCTTTGTATTACAAAAGTGGCTTGCTATTCCTTAACGTTGATTATCCAATTTTTTTCTCCACAGAGAAAACGAGTGGAAGACCTTCTTGAAGATGCTAAAGGACTGATCACAAACCGCACCAGCTAAGATGTACATGTACAGATCTCAGACTCAAGAGTGTTTATTGTGTGTACATGTATATTTTTGTTAGCTAGGATATCAGTGCATGAATGTCCTTAGTTTCGTATTGTGTAAACAATGTGTCAGTGGCTAAGAAGATGCAATTGTACTGGCCTTTGAGTGTTTATTCTGTGTGCTTGTATTTCTAGCTAAGATGCCAGTATATGGATATACAGGTTTCGTCTTGTAAACAAGTGTTATGGACAAAAGGGTAGTTGTGCAACTGGTAAAGTTTGTCATGTGTACCTGTTTCTGGAGAAGATGTCAGTCAGTGTGGTGGCTTTTGAGTTTTATCAGGTTAAGGGGTGTACATAGGCTAAGAAGACACAGACAAACTTGAAATTGGTAGTGTGTACATGTATTTTGTTTATAATTATGTGTGATTGGTTGAGTAACATAGCACAAATTTTGTTGTGTGTATTTGTGAGACTGGCTGTGCAGACTAGACTAGTGCTGGGTGGTATCAGCAACATTGATTACCCGCAGTACTTTACTGACACAGGACCTTGAATACCGCCACTACTTAACGCTTGGTGTTGGCACCTTCCTAGTGCCAGTAAAGGAACGCTTGGTACTAGTACCTTCCCAGTATCGATATCTAAGGCCTAGTGCCAGAAATGAGACCGTCTATGGTAGTACCAGGAGTACACGCACAGGTCCTGTACCAATATGGGGAGTATTGTGATATGGGGTACCTGCCTAGCCCTAGTGAAGACCACAGGAAGCTTGCCATGTTGTTAACAACCTCAGTCCCAGCCCGTCGTCCTGATGGTCTCAATCGAATCTCACTAGAATTGGACCGGGATCAATCACACAACCCTCGATGGTCTCCAGATTGGAGACGTTATGAGTGGAAAAAAAGTATGTTTATGAGTCACTTAATGTCGACATGACACTATTTGGTACCTCAAAGTAGAGGCAGTTGAGTTATTTCTGTTGGTTTTTATCACTTAACCCTTTGAGCCTTTGCCACCGGTACACCCGTAAAACTTACCATATGCCTAGCCACCGGTGCATCGGTGAGCAAGACCCCCATCCCCAACCAGGCCTGCCTGAGAAAAAAATACGTACAAAAAACAGTGTTTACTACACAAGACATTGACAATTTTGAAGATCGTTCTGAATTAGATGCTGGTATTGACAAGGACCACCCTGAGGGGGATATGGAATGTGATTCTGATGATCATATGAATGTCAGGAGCTCTGGCAGAGGGGCACGGTAACCTCAGGAGGTCAGCGCTCAAAAGGTTAAACATATTTTCATTTATATCATTGATTCATCAGCTCAACAAGGGAAAGAAGGGGAGAGTGAACCATTTTGTATATAAAATATATATTTTTAAAGATTTTTTTATAAATCACTGACACCTACTTTTCACTTCGTTGTAATTAAAAATCAGTTCACATCCACAAGCTTTCCCTTTTATGTGTTTCTTATATGACATGAATGTTTATTTGTGTAAGGTTTGTGAGCCAACAGAGAGAAATATTTAGCTTTTGTTGGAGTCTTATGGCCTTTGCAACACTAAATTAATTATTTTCGATACAAATGAGGGGCTGAGATGCAAAACCCGCAACATTTATTTTAGCACTTTTGAAAAAATCAGCTTTTTTTAATGCTGCTATATGCCATGCGTTAAAAGAAGATTTTTTGGTGGCTTTTATGAAGTATGTGTTGGGTTTTGTCCGAAAACACTTTGTGTATCTGATAGCGGGTAACAATGTGCATTTATAAGTTTAAAAATCTCGATTTTTTTTCCAGAATGTCGCTTAGTGGGTTTTGCATCTCACCCCCTCAAATGCAGACACAGAGAAATAATCATGTAAAAGATTGCAAATGTTTTACACCCCCCCTGCAACGTAATTGGAGACTTTATGGTTAGAGCTCAGTGAGATCAGCTGTACTTCATCAAAATCAAAGGTACGGTATGCTCGGAGCTGCCAATTTTCCAGATAGATTCGGAAATCAGGATTATGAAATTGTTTGGTTTCTGTCCGACTTCAAGCCAATTATAGAGAAAATAGTCTAGATACAAGTCAAAATATAGTAGACGATATGATCTGTATATTTTGAATCCCCATGTGAGCACTTTCAAGGCATGTTGGCACCTCTGGTATATTGAAGAACACATTGATAATTTCAAACAAAATCAACAAAATTGGGCATGTACTATGTACAGGTTATACATTGAATGCCCGACTTCACAAAGTAAGTTCTTTAGAAGTTCAGCGGGTAGAGGTTAGGGGCCATAAAGACTATATATTATACTTTGGAAACCATATATAACAGGCCCGGTAATAACAGGGATCCGGTAATAACAGGGATTTTTAAATCCCCGTTTTTTTCCTACTCTTTGTCTCTATTAAAAATTATCGGCAATAACAGGGCATCATCGGAGCCCAACCGGTTATAGCAGGGACAAAGGCTCGATAACAATGTGTAAAAAGTAAGAGAGAGAGAGTAATGCAGTGATGGGAGAAGCCCATGAAAGCCATGCCACTGCAAGTGCAAGCACACACAGCGTGTGAAGCTAGAGAGGGCTGCGGGCGGTGTGCAGCAGACCTCGATCTAGCCAGAAACCTAGCAACACGCACGCGTAATGTGTCATGCGCAGGCCTGCCGCAGGCACACACACATGCACCACACCACACTGTGACTGTTCACTAACAATAACAACAGCACATGTGAAGATCTAGCTTAACGCTCTCTTTGGACGACCGGTCGGCCTAGATCTAAGCCTACTTCTTTCATTATGGCCACCAACGATGTCAGGTGCTAGAGAAAATGCCTTTCAATGGACAAAATATACTAAATAATCCATGCTGTTGACAAAAAGCAAGCTCCACTGGCACAGATTTGTCGTCAGTGTGTGTCGATACACACCATTATCAAGGATAGAGAGAAGACAGTGGCAGCATACTCAAATGGAAAGTATGCTCAGGATCGAAAGAAGATGAGACTACCCGATGCAGATGCTGTGGGTGGACCAAGCTCTTCTGATGTGGTTATAGGAGGCAAGGAGAAAGTTGGTGCCAAAACCCCTGTTCATGGGTACTTGTGGCAAGGGAAACTACCCATGAATAGGTACAGCTGGATTAGTCCACAAATGCTTATTTTCCTTGCATTTCTGATTTTATTTTACAGGGATCAGATATAACAGGACTTTTTCTCTACTCCCATCATCCCTGTTATATCAGGTTTCCACTGTATATATATATATATATATATATATTTATATATATATATATATATATATATATATATATATAGATATATAGATAGATAGATAGATAGATAGATAGATAGATATAATATAAGTAAGCAAAGTGCATCTCTGATAGGACAAAGTGTTCGGAGGGCAATGAAAACCCTCCAGAAAAAAAACGAAGTAGATAAATATCCCATTGAGGATACAAACCATTGTACCTGTAATCCATGATGCATCAACCCGTCCGAAAATCCCCCCCCCCCCCAATAAACAAATAAAAAACAACACCCAAAAATGAAGAAAACAACAACAAAGGCAAGATGAGATTATACACACCAGTTTACTTATACTTCATTAAAATAGACATGAGTTGTGCAACAAACACACTACTCTTCAGCAAAGAAGGTACTCACAGTGAGGGCAGAGACGTGTGAAGAACATCAGAGCCACCCTCACTCGCCCTCATCTCAGTCACAAGGAAATCTGTTAATGCAACACACACAGACACTCAACACAGCTGTTATTATTACTGGGGTGGAAATAGTGGATGCTCATTTTGTGATGCGAAGTAATGTGTTATTACTTACCCTCTAAAGCAGGGTCAAATTCAAATGTAGTCACTCTTTTTTCAAAAATCATATTTTTTCCAAAAACCACAATATATCTAAACAGTTACGGCCGGTCTGCAGACAACATCTTTTTCAAACAAACGCGTACATTCAGACAGGGTCAGTGTAGAGAAGCATTATGATTTTATAACACACATGCTAGGACTGTGCAGATGAAAGTAAGAGTAACCACATGAAAATTATGTTCATCCATTAACATAATAAAACAAAAAGAAAGACATATATTCTCAAGATTTTACATGTCAACAACATTTTTAACCACTCGTATTCACACCTGTGAGTATAAATTTCTTTCTGGCAAAAATGAACTCATCTAAGAAACATACACGATTCTATTTTTCACATCAGTTGGTGAACAAATAGACAAAGTAGGGAATAATTTGTTTGTTTGTAACAGAGAGCTACATCAACACGATGGTCATCTACTGCAAGGAGAAACAACAGAAGAAAAAAAATGAAGTAGGTCCTACCTACCTACTTACCTACCTACCTACCTACCAGTGGTGCTTCAAAGTATGCTGTTCGTAAGGTAAGTGTTTTACGGCGCTTACAACCGCCAAAGGTCATAAATCATATGAGCACAAGGCATGCTGTTGAATCATCAGTATCACAGTCAAGTCAATGGTAAGATCGGATTCAATTTTTGGTTTCCTCTTGAAAGCGCCTTTTCAATTTCTTTTCAGTAGTTTGAGTAAGGACAAGCACATGGGCACGATAATGGGCATTCGGCGTGAGGGAAAAAAAACCAAGATACAGAAATAATTGAGGGTTAGAATGTAAATTAAATCCAACCTCGTAAGGAATGCCTTAAAAAACCCTGCTTTTCATTAAATCATGTAAACGATAAACAAATTCATGGGAAATGCAGAACTAAATAAACTAAGAAGACTAGAATATGTAGATTTTAACACAAACTGTGGCAAGACCTTCTGCTTTGTCCACTCCACACTAACAAAAATAATTCTCATAAATGCTTAATACCCTAACACAATATTTAGATCCTTTAGGGAGCAGTAACAAACACAAATGTTGTCAAAGTTATAAAAGATATTTTAAAAACAATTGCAACAGTTGTTTCAACAATAAAATAAACTAATAAAGAACAGAACTCCTTGTATTATAGCAATAAATCTCAACAGAGAAACAGAAAAAGGAACTGTAACGCCCTGTGTATGTTCCTTGTTTTATGGCAGTCTGACATTGCACTTCAAAACATGGAGAAAAACAAACATTTTTTGATAAACAGATGCTCGGCACTGCCACAGATGTAAATGACAACAGTGTTTCTGTGGTTCACAACACAGGGAAAGTCACTTTAATAGTTTGAGTTTCAGAAAAGCACACTAACACATCAATGGCAGGCTGCCCATCCATCAGCATATATGCTTTAGTACTCAACAATTTAAAATTGAGTAATGTGGCTTAAAAATTGGTAATATGACTGTGGATAGTTTTCTTTCTTGGGGTGTCAAGGACAGGGGCTCTAGTCCAGTATAGTATAAATACTATAAATGTAATGTAAACAAGGGTGTGGCGCAAATAGAGGTCTTGGCTGGCTCGTGGTTGTCGATTTTTTTTTATAGCGAAAAAAAAAAACAGGAAGGGGGCGGGTTACTGCTTGCAAACACAAAAGAAAGCAGAATGCTTTACAAGCCTTTGATCCTGATTGAGTATTATAACACATACCACACACCCACCGCAGCTGATTGTTTCAAGTTTCAAACAATGATCCTATTTTTTTTTTTTTAGAATTCTCCCATTGGCCGGGGCCATAACCCACAACAGAAAAGGACAGGAATTTTCTCACACCTTGAACTTGTCAGCCTACCTAATGTTCGCTTACTCCTATCCTGGCTTTAGCACTTCTACTAAAGTCTCATGCTTTTCTAAGGGCGAAGTAAGACAACCGCACGTGACATTAACACAGAGACTGTCCGGGTCTGAAGGTTTTTCTCCCCTTTTACACCAGGAAGGCTGGCAGTGGGTTGGGGTAGCCAACATCTTTTTAAAAAATCTGAATCTGAGATATTACGACCGTATTTTCATAAAATTGAATAAACATCGTAACAATTCCGCCAGATTCGTAATGATGGGCAGCCCTGCAACTGTCAAATAGTACTTAGGAAAAAAAGCAAGAAGGACAAGACAAGAACAGAAGGTGAAAGAATAAAGAAGTAGGATCTACCAGATTGTGGAGGGCTCTTTTAAAACTTTTTTCCCCTCTTCACCTTGGTCACCCTGTATTCAGTTTGAACTTAAAAAACATAACAACACACATCAAACAATGCGTGATGCATTCCAACACCCATAAGGGAAAACAAAACAAAAAGTTGTGATGAAAAAATGTTCACAAAGGAAAAAAAAATCCGAGAGGTATGTGAGCTTGCAATATTCACTTTACTTGTGACCTGAGGGACAGTTAATTCAAGGTATCACACATGATGACAAGGGGCATACAATTCACAGATGTGTGACGACTAGAACTACAATACTAAACACATGTTGAAACTAGTCAACAAATTATATTCCCAACATTTTTTCCCAATAGATTAAAAATTTATGGCAAACACCAATTCTCTATGTCAAAGATATTATTTCTTAATTTGTTTCAAATAGGTTAAAAATTTATAGCAAACACCAGCTCTTTATTTCAAAGATATTGTTTCTTAACTTGTTTCAAATATGTTAAAAATTTATAGCAAACACCATTTCTTTATTTCAAAGATAGATATTGTTTCTCAATTTGTAATTTTCTAAAATTATATTTCTATCAACATAATTTAGATCATTTAGAAGGTCGGCTGCTTCCACCCTGAAGACAGCATGGAAATACTGGACAAAATAACTCCCTCGCCAATTGGGAATTAAATTCACACTATCCATCTGTATGCGATGACACTGGTTTGTGGGGATGGAATAAAGAAAACTGATAGCTCCAAAACTGAGTCAAACACTCCTCTAACATACGAATGAATGGAACCTTAAAGCTATTAAACAAGATGTTGGATATAACTAAACTACCGCTGACCGATGCCTGCAAATACCACTGACCACTGTAGTCCACATCCCATGACCTTTTGATCCCTTTTCAATGCTGGAGGTCATTAATTTAACTCAAGTATTGACCTCCATCTCAGACAAGACAAAGCAATGAGTTGAAAACCATGAAATATCACCAGCTGATCAGCATCCATGTTTCAAACCAGAGTGATGAACATCATATAATAATATAGTGTAAAGCGCATAGAGCCTGCTGTTGAGCGGGGATATGCGCTATACAAATGCTATCTATTATTATTATTATTTATTATAGTCCAGAAAAATAACACCAGGGCTAAAGTTGTGCTTCAATTCCACCCTCAGTCTAAAATTACAAAAGAAATTGAAATGAACAGTACAAAAGTGTTAATTCCAGTTCACAACGTTCTCATGAAGACGCGAGTCAAAAGCCAACACAATAGTAATATTATGGCAATATCTGCAGACAAGAGCTACAGCCATGGACCGGTATGACTGCAATGACCACCATGTGAGGGTGTGCAATGATTAGAGAAAAATTCACTAGGTCGATGGAGGAATTTAGGAAATGTATTAACTGCAAATACATAAAAGAGGGAAAGGAAAGAAATAAAATCTACTAGAAGCGACTTCTAATCATGCGAACACAACGTTGAAAATCAAAGAGTTTGCAATAAAAGTAGGAAAAAGAGAGAAACACTTCAAACAAATACTTGCCATTTTAGGTCTAAAAAAGGCAATGTACTTGATAAGACTGAAACAACCGAGATCAAGATAAAGTAAAGAAGGACCTACTGGTGATACCTTCCAAAAATCTGTTCCAAGAAAAATAAAGGTTACTACAAAAATCCCTACTTTTAACAATGAGTAGACCACTTCAGCAAACGAATGTTCTGTTTCTTACTTCAAGAAGAGAAAATAGTTTGTTTAGTTTTAGTTACAAGTTTTACTGCACTTGCAACACAGACAGGTAGGTCTTATCAGTTCCAAAGATTTAGAAGTCTGTAACATACAAAGAAATGAAGGACAGAAGAAGACGACAGATGTTTAATAAGAAAGAAGGAGCAAACAAGACCAGAGCTCCTGTCAACAACCCATGAAAAAAGAATTGTGAGGGAAGATCCACACTGAAACAGTTGGATTTTAAACAGAAAGGTTGGTGAATACCCACTTCAGATCAATTCTCTCCCCCCCCCCAAAATATGCACCCTATACAGACCATAAAAATCAGCCTGATGCATCCAGCAATCTCACAAAAAAAGACAAGTCTGGCTGTTGCCCTGGACCCATGGGCACCTCTATGTACAGATGGTCACCATTTTGATCTTCACTGCAGAATTCACTGCACTATATGTACAGACCTAAACATAGTAACAAAAATATAATGTTGCTCGTAAACAAAGTGTGGTGAAAATTAAAAAACCTAAGGACAGTAGCAAAGTGTCTATTGTAAACAATAACTGAGGAAAGGGGGGGGGGGTAAATAAAGCTGAGGATTGTTTAAAAAAATATTAATCTAAAACAACGGACACAAAAAAATTTACCCTGTTTCGTTTCAACAAACACATAAAAAGTATTTTCAGCCAGCCTTCCTTTTAATAACAATTGAGTTTTTGGAAATGTTCATTCTCATCACTCCCCCCTCTCACGCAGAGATGCTCACATTGCAGGAGGGAGAAAGAGAGTTAGTTTGAGCAAAGAGAACCACATTGGCACAGTAATCATCGTTCGGTGTTATGGGGGAAAAAGCAAGACAGACAGACAGACAGACACAACAGAGGGAAAGAAAAGAAGTAGGAACTACTAGGGTATCCTCCAACCACCTGGATCTAGAGAGATAGTTGGGGAAAAAAAGTAGAGAGGGCAGGAAAGTGGGAAAACTGATACACACCAGGCTATGGCATCTTGTTGGGAGATTTTTGACACCTCAAGACACTGGTTTTTTGTTGTTTTTTTAATTGATTGGATAAATTTTACTCCCATTTGAACTCAACTCAAATCATTTTAGAGGCAGAATGCTTCAAATCTTGTTAGACCTAACCCACACAAAGAGGAATACAAAGTGGGCCTGACGTTGTGTCCTTGGGAAAAGCATTTTGCATGAATTTTCCTCACTTCACCCAGGTGGTAATGGGTACCTGGCCATAGACAGTGAAAGATCTTGTCAGTATGTTAGTGTTTTAGCGCCTATAAAAGGCTATTTGCACAGTATGCTTCCCAGGAAGTTCAGGTTGTTTCAGAATGCTCTCAGGTCTGCTGGGGTAATAGAATAGATTGTGAAGCGCATAGAGCTTGCTGTTGAGTGGGGATTTGCGCTATACAAATGCTGTCTATTATTACTATTATTATTAATACAACATCCCAGAAGAAAGAGAGATGCTCGATAGAGTAACTTCTTCACGCAATCTCAAGATACTGGGAAATCTAGAGAGAGCCCCCAGTGCCTCTCCTGCTACAAAAAAAGAAAAATCAAAGGTCACATCACAATCACAATTTGTGGTCACAGAGCAACCTTCAGCTCTACATTCTACGTATATTCTACCGAGCCTAACACTTCTTTTAACAAATAGCAATAAACATATGAATAAGAAACAGAAGAAATATCTGTGCAAGTAAAAAGATACCCGTTTATACATAAATGCACAAAATCTGTCTAATGCTTAATCAGAGAATCTGTCACTTCAAACAAAAGCATAAATAAAGATAAAGGTCCCAGAAAAACTAAAGGTAGCTGCTTTTCAAGAAGCAATCATTTGTGGTTTCATTACAAAACAAAAAGATAAATAAATATAATTTTTTTTTAAAAACAAAAACCTGTCACCAGAAAAAAACCCTGAAGAGGAGAGAACAGATCAACAAATTTGTTACATGTTTTTGTTCAGTCACACCAGCCACAGATAGCAATAACAACGAACGCCCGAGGGGCAGGTGTACGTGTGGGAGGAAAGAGAAGCACATCGACACAATACCAGTACTTTAGGGCAGGTAAAAAGTAAGATCGACAGACAGAACAGAGGGAAAGAAAAGAAGGACCTAAAGCAGTACTCTCCAACCAATCCCTGTTTTGTTTGGATGCTCAAATCATAGTGGCCACAGATAATGGAGAAAATGTTCGGGCGATGGTCAGGACTTGACATGAAAGCAACATGATATAAAAAAGAATAAAGACACCTCAAAAACAAAATCTTTATCACAACGAAGCAACTCTTTTTTTGTTTGAGTAAAAAAATGCATAATATTGACACAATAAAGTTCATGTGCTGGATGGAAAAAATAAGACAGATAGACAGACACAACAAAGAGAGATGAAAGAAGTAGGACCTACCAGCAACATCCTCCAACCACCCATAAGCAGTCAGAGAGCGAAATCAACTCCACTGTACAGGACAAATAAAACCGACAGGAAATAATATCAGTACCTAATGCAATCTGTTCACTAACAATAGGTTGTAAGGGTTCACACACATTTTGACTATCCCTCAACTTCATTCCACGTCCACAGCCATCACATCTACAGATTCCAGTAGTTAGGGTAAGCTTATCTCAACACTTCTACGACACATATATTTAGGTGTACGTGTAAACATGGTGAGTATATGAGTGTATATCTAAATATCTCAAGACTAAATAGCAGATCATGGAGTACAGAGAAAAATTTCTCGCATTCGGTACTCAGGCAGGCTTCTCCACGTAAAAATCTCAACAAATAAATCACGCAAGTGTGCTGGGGCGGAGGGCATACCAAACTCCGGCAGACATCTTTCCACAAACAGCAACAAACAACACAGCCTTTGAACCCGTGAGATCAAAATGTGCCTACGACAGCCCGGCATAACAAAGTCAGCAGCACAACCCAAACACACACATATATACATATGAACACATGAACAATTTGATGAAAAAACGCGACAAATGCCATTTTCAAAGTTCGGCCAAAACTAGTACTGTCCTGTCTAGAGAGTGAGGCACGTTCCAGAGTCAACTTCTTTTTTCAAAAAATGAGATTTTTCCTGATTCAAGGGCTGCAGAAAGTGAAGGGTTTGTTTTACAAAAATGGTTGACGTTTTTTTTGAAAAACCACGACATATCCTCTGTGCGCCAATCAAGTGCTTCCCACAAGTCACGTGACTTAGCCTGTCTGAACACCTACAGTACTGTCAGTCGCCAGACCATAGTATGCGCTCACTACCTCAGGCATAAATAAACAACAAATGGACGCACTGCACTGAATTAAATGCCAAAGGAAGTAATTTATAAATAAACAACAAATGGACGCACTGCACTGAATTAAATGCCAAAGGAAGTAATTCTATTTGATAGCGGAATGGTTGATGAACCTCTATGAATTTTTAAAGCCAGTTTCTAGTGCTGCTAATTTTTTTGTTTTATCTTAAAACAATCTACCACGCCTTCAGCACTCTAAACTGGTGCGGTACTTGAGGGTTTTTCATTATATGAGCCTTCGGTACTGTAAGTGTTTACGATTTTGTCAGCGGCGGCTCTTTCCCTTCTTAATTATTGTAATGTGGATATCAAGCGTTTTGTCAAAAATGTGTGGACATATCCCCAATTTAAAGGATAACCATCCAACATAGATTTAATCATACAGCAAATATCAGCTAAGCCTTACATCATGTTCAATTTAAAAATCAAAGTTGCTCAAGAATATTCAGTACATAGATGAAAAACACAAATCTTCATTTTTCTCAAAACCACAAAAATGGATATGTCGCAAAACTGTTCATGTATACATATGAACATGATCGCTCAGAACAACAAGCAACAAAAAAGTCAGCAGCACTATCCATACATACAACTCACACATACACACATAAACATATGAACACATACACACATAACAGCAAGAACAATGTATACACAACACACATGCACACACACGAACCTACAAGTAGACATAAGTATACAAACACTATTACACAAGAACATACACATACACCAATGTATACACACATTAACATACACATATCAACTGCTTAGTGTAATACTACAAAATATAGACCACTTGGAAAAGTGAAACATGATGCAGTCTTACACTGAACAGTCAATTTTATATTTATTAATACACACAAAGAACTAACTCCTCGCACAAGCACATTACATGAACAAACAGACATACCCATCTAAGTACAAAATTACTGGGACCAGCAACCCCCCACACTATAGCCCTACCCTCCACCCAGCACACACAATTATGCCCTGCAACAGTTCCTCACTGACCATATTATTAGCAACAGAAGTAACTAATCAGTTAATTAAAATGATAAAAAATTGTTACAAAAGGGACTGGGGCAAGAGAAGGGGCGCTCAAAGAGACAGGGGATGCCAGACACATGCACAAATACACAAGCAGTGATGACTGACAACACCTCCCCCTCTCCTCGCTCCCTCTCTCGGGATCACTCGACTTTCTCTCGTTCAACGATGGGTGCAGCCTCCGGGGTCTGGTCACTGCCTGGGGCCGGAGTGGGCGGGGCAGTGGGCGGGGCAGTGGATGGGGAAGCAGACTGACCATCGTTCACAGGAATTTGCTCAGCCGAGGACACGCCGTTGGAAACTGGGGGAGAGCCAGCACCACCAGACCTGGAGGGAGAAAATGGAAATTGAAATTTTTTTCCTTTTACGGCCCCATCAACACAATTTAGATAATGTGGGAGGCAAACTACATCCACCATGTCTGTCGAGGCCAACCCAGCATGAGGGGGAAACAACATCCTAGCAGATAGACGAAGATGTTCAAAAAGAAAAAAAAAACCCTTCTCCACAAAGTAATCAGCAGTAAAAGAAACAGACTCCTCGGTATCTACTACTTCTATCAATAAAAAGTGAAAATTTAGTATTCAAGAGATAATGGCATTTATATAGTTGAACCTCAGCTCCAAGTGTAGAAAGGCATATGAAAAGAAGGAGGAAAACAACAAGAAAAAGAAGTTTTATGTTCTACTAAGTGTTTTGCAGCACTTGCAACACAATAAGGTCATATAAGTACAGAAGATTAGGGGTGTTACAAGAGAGTAACAAACACAAAAAAGAAGAAGGGCAGATAATAGACCTGTAAGTGTGCCTGAACCAGATTGTCTGAGAATTTTGCACACACCACACAACCCCCCCCCCCAAAAAAAATCCATTTCCCACATAAGAGCTTTTGAGCGTGTCATAGAACAGCAGCACTTGTAGAGGAACTGCTGGCATCAGCCCCCTAAAAAGAACCTGCAATGGCCCTTCAGAAATGTTTTTAAAAAACACACCCTGAAACAAACAAGGAGCATAATGGCCTACATTGTTATAAACAGTTTGATACAATAACAATATAGAATTGGAATGGGAATCCTCCATATAGTAATCTTAGATAAATCTAAATCTAGATCTAGTAGAACAAGTGAATAGGAATAGGCCTTGAACTAAATCCGCATCCAAACAGAGGGTAGGGACTCAGCTGAAGCAGAGTCTAATAATTTACGCACCTGAGGAAATGCACTTTTGCAAATATTAACATTACAGCACAACCAATAATAGTGTTTGACACAATAGAACTGGAATATGAATCCTCCATAGAGACCTAGATCTATAGTGATCTATATAAATCTACATCCAGTAGAACAAGTGAGTAGGCCTTGAATGAACTCACATCCGAACAATCGGTCAACAGACGAAACTCAAAATGGCAGCTCGAGCACGAAACTGAAAGTAGGTCTAATTTACGTCGCCTTCCTTTTTCATATTCATATTTCTACTCAAGTTCCGACAATTATGTCTGAAATGCCAACGTCGGCAGTCGGCACCAAAACGGAAGTGCAGATAAAGCCAACCGGAGAAAAGGGGGTGCTGACGATTGGCCAGGCCTCGCACTTCGCACACTGACCAATACAGGTGGGCCTAGCGATAGCATCACCCGCGTCGCGATTGTCGGATTTCAGACGATTGTCAGCAAACACGCAGGGTTAAGATAAAGAGGATAGATGTTTGATAGAAAAGAAGAAGCAAACCACACCAGAGCACCCGCCAACAACCCACAGAAAAAGAAGAAAAAAATCACTGTCGTAACACCGAACCTACTCATCCATACCTAGAGGAAGGCCTGGTGGAGGCAGCGGAAGCCGAGCCTTGCTTGGCCGTAGGCAGGAAGGTGAAGAGAACGTAGGCCATGGCCGTCATAATGTGGAGGTAAAAATACAGGGACCTGAGGAGTGGAGTAAGGTGATGCATACAACAAGAGTAAGGATTTTTTTTTATCCCCCTTAAGAAACAAGAAAATCATCATCACAATAATGGTAATTTTTTCTCTGTTAAATTGAAAGTTCTGGAGCAGACATTGACCACAGTATCCCCCCCTATTACTTCCTGATGTCGGTCTTCCTGATTAACTCACTTTTTACTGAGTTGTTGTAAAGCTGTTCAGGCCATCTGTGCATGTTGTTCTCTGTATGAGCATCCAACTAGTCTATAGTCACCAGCACGGGTCTAGTAGTATATAGTCACTTGAACCTGGGTATGGGTCTTGTGTACAGTCTCTTGAACATGAGTGCAGGATAGGTTCATTGTGACTCATAAATGAGTAAAGACTCACAAGGAACTCCAAGGAACATTTTGTTTTATATGAGAAAAGAACACAAGTACTCACAAGTACATGGGAGAGGACCACGCACAGACGTACATATATATATGAAAAATCATTACCAAATGTACTTGTACATGAGAAACAAAGCACACGCACTTACTTTTAGTTTTTACTTTTAATAAGAGTATTACTGCATTTCCAAAATAATTAGGTCAAACAAGAGCCGAAGATTAGAGGGGTTACAAAAGAGTAACAAACATTTTTTTTTAAAGAAGCGAGATAAAGATGACAGATGTCCAATAGGAAATAAGGCTCAAACAGCACCAGGGCAACTGATAACCACCCACACACTTACTTGTACATAAAGTAACAGGAGTAAAACTCGAGCACCAGGAATGGAAAGCAGAGATAACAGTTTGTGAAGCGGGTGGCGATGAAAGTGATCACATCGTACACTTGGATCTTGGTGGGACTGGTCTGAAACCATGGACGGACTTTGCGACGAACCTGAAACAGACCGGTGCAAATTAGGATCTTTTTTTTAAAAACTGTAAATGTTTTACGTTTAAATTGAAAAAAACTTGGGATTGTTAAAGAGGCAGAAAGTGCTGCTTCAACCCTGTCGGGCAGGTCCAACCTAATAAAAGTAGAACAGTTTCATTTAGTTTTACTAAGCATTTTACAGCATTAAGTTTTAGTAAGAGTTTTACTGCACTTGCAACACAATTAGGTCATATAAGTGCACAAGATTAGAAGTGTTAAAAGAGAGTGACAAACACAAAACAGGAGGAGAGATGAGGAAGATAGATATAATAGGAAAGATGGAGTAAACCACACCTGAGCAACTGCCAACCACCCACAAAGGCCCCTCAACACCATGCATAAAGAAGTAAAACAGAAGAACACACACACACACGCACAAACACACACACACACACACACACACACACACACACACACACACACACACACA
>NW_004797549.1:119447-126947 GCF_000002075.1 Aplysia californica
ACACACACACACAAACTCACCTGTCTCGCCACAACGGTCATGAAGGCCCCACCGCCAAAGGTGAGGTAGTAACCGGGGTAGAACCCGTGCCAGAAGGCACTGCAGGCAAACACGGCCAGCGTGTTGTTGGAGGGCGGAGCGCGATCGTAGACCACACGACGTAGCCAGATAAGCGTTTTCTTGTTCCAGCTGTCAATATTCACTTTGAGACTGGTAGAGAGCTGAAATATGACACAAGAGCGAATATGACAAATATGACAGCCGAGAGATACTCCTGACAGGCCATATACAATCGAAATAATTCATTTCAATAAAAGAGTTTTACAGCATCTGCAACATAATTTGGCCATTTCAGTGCCAAAGATTAGGTGTTACATGAGAGTAGCAAATACGAAAAAGAAAGAGGAGAGATCAGGACAATAGCTGCTTGATGACAAAGTAGTAGCAAACCTCACCTAAGCACCAGCGTACCACCCACTGCATGCCTGAGTGATTACACACCTAACAAGCCATATGCAGTCAGACACAAATAACTCAAACACATAGGAAATTAATAAATCTGTTCGACACATTCCTAACCCGGGTAAACTAATAACCAAAAAATTAAAGAGATATTGGTCAGGAAATGGCAAATTGTACGAGCTAACGTAGCTACCCATGTTTTGAGTTTTACATATTCCTGCTATCTGTGCCCGACTGTATTACCCTTTTATCAATATGAAGCTAAAATGGCATCATCCTGACCAGGCAATGTCATGCCATTGACGAACTTTGGTTTTCCTATGAGTTTCACAGCATATGCAACACAATTAGGTCGTACACGTTCCAAAGATTATAGGTGTTATTAGAAGGTACCATATACAGAAAATGAGGAGTGGAGAGAGATAAGGATGCCCAATAATTGATAGAAAAGGAGCTAACCACACCAGAGAACCCAGCAACCACCCATAGACTACTTTCATTTCGTAAATATGAAGCTCAGACAGCAACATGTCGGCTTGAGATGCAGATTCAAACACAATTAAGTCATATATGTGCCAAAGATTAGGGGTGTTGCATGAGAGTTACAAACACAAACAAGGATGAGAGATGAGGACGATACACGTTTTATAGGAAAGAAAGCAAACAACAACAGAGCACCTGCCAACCACCCATTTTTGGATCAAAACACATCTTTTGCAGGCAATGGCAAAGAGGTTAACGATCACATCATAGATGTCTGTAAATAAATAAAACTATCATTGCTGTTATACACGTAGCTGGAACAGTTAAGCAGATAACAAAGAGGTCGTCACATTTCTGTGTTCCAGAAGATGACAAGAGAGTAAGCATCCAAAAATAGAACTTATGAATACAGGAGAGGGAGGAGAGAGCAGGAAACAAGAGCCACCTCTTACCTCAACTCCCAAAATATCTACATTATCTGTGAGGTCCCACTTGGGATTTCCCTGAGAATCATAACCGCTGAAACCGAGACCAGCAGCGTTGTTGATGGCATCAGCTAAGAAAAAAAAGATAAAAACAATTTATATGTACAAGAACAAAACAATTTACATGTTAAGTTCACAATAAGAAGATATGCCACACACAGCATAACACAGCCTGTGTGATAAGACTGGCTAACCAACAAAATCTTTCTTTTTTTCGTGTGTGTACTCAATAAATCCGTTGTAAGTTATTCATTTCATCCACACCATCAAAGACATGTCTGAATTTTTACTAGAAATGCCCTAGAATGAGCATAATATTGTTCAATGTTTACTCTCTGCCCTGACTGACAGATTCCAAGAATGTGATCGTATGTAATTTTGCAGAAAACGGAAATTCCGCAACACCTCGTGTCCTGTCATCATTTGTTATGTTCGTAAAAAAAAAACAATTTTAAAAAATGAGAAATAATAGGGTTGGAGTAAAGTGCACTGTTCCTGTCGATCCATTCAAAGTGTACTGTTGTGCCAAGTTAGACGGCGAGAAGAATAACGATAGATGAGACAAATCCATTTAAGTCTTCCTGTGTCGTCATCAAATCTTAACATGTAATGTTAGAAAATTTAAACAAGTAATGGTTAACATCGCACTGCGTTCAAATGGTCAAGTAGAGGTAGATCTACATGCAACCACGAGTGCTTGGCTAGATGTCAAAGAGAGGGGAAAATTTGATGTAAATTGATCATATGTTCCAGAACGACGACAAACATTTATCCACTATGTGTCATCGTGCTTATGTACGAAAGATATCTGGTATTTTGAACCACTAGCATGCATCATGAGTCAAACTGAACCTCCTGAATCTTTGTTTGCCAAAATTTGCAAAAAAAATGAATTAAAATATGAAAATGGAAAGTTTTTCATATCTTTTCATTTCTTTCGGATATACCTATGATGACACAAATGCAAACAGTAAGACGTTCAGAATTTATTTTTTTTTGTTGTGATTTTATATGCTCTAAACACACATATGACATATGTATCTTCTCACTCAACAACCAGAAAAAGTAGGGCTAATTCCTAAAGTCTACACAGACACACATATCTCCTCACCCAACACCCAGGCAAAGTAGTACTTGTTCCTGGCCAGCGTCATGACTCCCAACACAAAGATCATCCTCTCCATGAAGGTCATGTTGTAGTATTCCGGGGCTGAACAAAGGGAAAACAGATAACAAAGACGTGAGTTAAAAGTGTCATTTTAGTTTATTAGTTTGGTAAGAGTTTACGGCACTTGCAGCACAATAAGGTCATATAAGGGCCGAAGATTAGAGGTGTTACAAGAGAGTAACAAACACAAAATAGAAGGAGGAGCAATAGCTTTTTAGTTTAGTTTTAGTAAGGTTTTTACGGCGCACGCAACTGCATATGGGGTGGTGGTCAACAGAGAAGTCCAAACAGGGAATCAGGTTTTCTCTTCTCACCTCTCTAGCCTCAACAGCACAAAGTCTGCTTTGACTATCAAAGCCCCCGGAAATAACAGTTCCCAAGAAAGTGACAAACACACAAAAGAAGTAGAGGAAAATGACAATAGTAAGGATGAGAAAGAAAAAGCAGCAGTTCCCCCATGTTGTTTCGGCGCAGTATGAGCATGGCATTGATAAGTCAGCCCATTTACAATTCTACTGTGCATACGAACATGTTAATATCCCCTCTTTGGGAATGGCCTTAAGACACTTCAGTCAGCAGCATTGCTCAGGGGGACTAGGAGAGATAAGGATGATAAATGTTTGATAGGAAAGAAGAAGTAAACGACACCAGAGCACCCGCCAACCACCCACCTTTCAGCACTTGGCACACAATAATGTCATATAAGTGTCAAAGAGTAGAGTTGTTCCAAGAGAGTAACAAACACAAAAAATGAAGAAGAGATAAGGACGAGAAACATTTGGTAGAAAAGAATGAGCAAACCACACCACAGCACCCGCCAACCACCCACTTTTGTGTGAAGAGAAGCACACCAGCACACCAACAGTAAGTTAGTGCAGGGGAAAAGCAAGGCCAGGAATACAAAAAGAACAGATGGAAAATAAAGAAGCAGAACCTATCAGAAACAACCTATCACCCACTTCATATAACGCAAAAAGGGTAGACATCTCACAGCTGACTCAACGTTAAAAGTGTGGACAAGTGGCCGAGAATGCAGCACAAAAGGCAGACAACTCACAATAATTATCATAATGTAACAGGTCATTCCCAGTGACTAACATAATGTTGTTGTTTTTTTGTAGAGGCTTTACAGCGCTCGCAACTGCATAAGGTCATATGAGTGCCAGAAGATTAGAGGTGTTACAAGAGAGTAACAAACATAAAAAAGAAGGAGAGCAGATAAGGACGAAAGATGTTTGATAGGAAAGAAGAAGCAAACCACACCAGAGCACCCACCAACCACCCACTAATTCCCAGTCACTACTATAATGAAACAGGCAATTCAACATAATTAACATTATGTAACGGGCAGAGCAGTAGCTTGAAACACAACACAAAAGACAAACAACTAACAATAATCAACATAATGTAACAAGCAGACAACTCACTGTTCAATTTCTCTGGAGGGAAGAAGAGCCCAGGCAAGATCATCATGCCCAAACAGCACGCAGATGCAACAACCAGCTTTTTGATGACTACGCGCTGTACAGGGGGGAAAGAACCAACAACAAAGTTGTATTAGCACCATCAGCAGCAGAGATCAACTCCACAAACTGAACAGCAATACATCTAGAGATACAGCACTAACCAATAAAGCCCTACAGCCATAGACAGACCTGCCACTCTATGAAATCTAACAAACAGGATCTCTGGGGGGAAAAATCGGGATTGGGTGAAAAAAATCGGGATCAACGATAAATCACCACGGTGACTGCCAAGCTGACTTTAAAATTTTCCAGCGGTGTCCGTAAATATATACCCTCTCTCCGTGGGTGTGTGTGCTTTAATCATTATTTGTTTTTTTAATCCTGAAGTATCATGTTTAGTACTCCCCTTCCAAGTGTCACCCCCCCCCCTGCCCCCCAAAGTCCCGAAAGACATCTCAACCAAAATGCATGGACTTAAGAGACCACGTCAACGTACGGTCCCCAACACAGGCAGAGCTTACACGCCGAAGTCATGTCACGTGATGCGAACACACAACTAAAAAAGTTTTACTGATCAGTCTTGCCGAGTGGTAACAAACGCGAAAGTAGATCTTTAGAATATCCCAGGTCAGAATACCAAATCGATACTACTTCGATTACAGTGGAAATAGCACTAAGCACACACGTACGTACGAACACACACACATTGAATGTTCCAGAACCAGCTAAAACCAGATCAGACCAGCATATGAGAAACAACTACAAGTCACATGCTCTTACATTGAGGTCATCAGCAGGGTGTTTCTTAGATCCAGCCTGGGGATGAAATCATAGAGAATGTCAGTCAAATGACAGGGAAAAATCCTCTGATGACATTAAAACAGTATATTATTTAGCTTTTGTACAAGTTTATCCCAAGCTAGACAAAGACACAGAATTTGGTCATGAAACAAAGGACCCCAAGAATGATTGTGACAATAATTGTTTAAAGAATTCACAACCACAATGTGCATTTAAGTTCTTTTAACAAAGCGCTTTATGGCATTTGCAACACAGTTTGGCCATGTATATGTCAAAGACGGCGCTCGCAACTGCATAAGGTCATATGAGCGTCAGAAGATTAGAGGTGTTACAAGAGAGTAACAAACATAAAACAGAAGAAGGGGAGATAAGGACGATAGATGTTTGATAGAAAAGAAGAAGCAGCAGACCACATCAGAGCACCTGCCAACCACCCAATTGTCTCAAAAGACTGATGATTTTAGTTTGAGTAAACAGAAGCACATCACTGTCACAGTAACAGTCATATAGAAAGAGCAAGACAAAGAACAATAAAGAAAACATAAGTAAGTGAGGGATTAAAGCATCCACGCAGAAAGACAGATACTCAATATAGCAAACTTCCATTTCCCATTACGAAACTAAATTAATAATAAGCCTAATAATAATAAAATTTTAAAAAATAAAAACTGCACTCAGGTGCACGCTATATTCTGAGCTATACAGCTATCATTACCCTAGCGGACCCGAGAACACCCACAACCATTCTCTACTTCCCTTGAAGCACACAAGCACACAGTGCAAACAGCTGATTAAGCACTAAAGCAAAAACTGACAAGATTTTTAACCTCTTCGCTGCCGCGCCTGTAGAAATTATGGGCCTGAAACGTGTAGCGCTGTGCCTATGGCCAGTAGAATTTACGGGACTGTGACAGTGGTTGTTTTGATACCAATTACTCGAAAGAGTGTTGTTTGTTTTGTTTGGTGGTATTGTTTTTAGCATCATGTTAGTAACTCCAACTTTCCTCCCTCTATCTCTCAATGAAATTCCCCCAAAATTATATCAATAGAAATGTAGTTCAATGTAGAATGTACATGGGCCTATTTACCTGCAGCATTGAAGGGGTCAACAGTCTAAACGCAGGCACTAATTCCCATCAGGGTAGAGTGAGGAAAATTCATGTTTGGTGCAAAGAAAAAACATCGGGCACTGCTGAGCATCAAACCCACAACTTCACAATTATAAGTCCAACAGCCTCACTATTTAACTACCAACACCACTAACAGTAAGCACATCAGAGTTCCCACTAACCACTCGCATAGTGGAAAGATGTAAACAACTATATATATGGCAAATGCAAAAGCAGAAATTCTCACATTGGTGGAGCTTCCACCAGGCTTCTTGAAGTGGGTTCCATCTATGAAAGCGATGTAGTCATTGTAGAAGGTCAGAGGTCCAACCATGACGCCATGGAAGTAGAACATGAAGCTCAGGTACTGAACCACGTTCGGCAACTTCCTGTAAGACGGAACACAACACATCAACGCTGCAGGGGTATAGACCACAAATGGTAGACATCTTGAAATGGTTCATTATTTTAGTAAAGACAGCATCTAAGACAATTACCAGTCAGCTCCCCTGATGTACTAAGTCAAAATCGTTAAAAATTCTTTAAATTGTAGTTTCATAAAGTAGTACCAGTTGCATGGGCTCAAAAAATATTTGACGAAATTCAGATCTACATGTTGATTGTCCATTTTCAAGATGTGATGCATCATCCTGCTGATATGAACCATTGGCCCAGTACATCCATCTTCTGCAATAAATTTCATTTCCAGGTCTCCTTCTTGTAGATAATTTCCCTAACACAGCTGAGGGGCATAATCTACCCCTGGTTTTTCGTTAGAAGTGTCCTTTTTGTGGCCTTCCTCAAGTAGTTTAGCTGCAAAGCAGCGGAAGTTTGGAATCGTAGTTTCGTTCTCCAAGATAGACTGCTGGCCCCAACTGATGAGCTCTTATCAACACAGGTTTTGAGACCAGAGATTTCCTTCTCCTAGACCAACCATTTGCTGAAAAAGTTGTCAAGCTTGATCTTCCTAGGCCTGGAAGCAATTTTTCCTTTTTAAGACCATCTGCTCGATGTACTGAGGATTGGCAGTACAACGATTTTCTTGAATAAAGAACTGCGATAACTCTGTGGTTGCGTAATCCAGGTAGAGTTCGCATGGCCCATCCCCTGCCACCAGTGACTCTGCTGGCTACACTAATTAATCATCTCTCGTGCGCTGACTTGGCCACATGTATAAGTCACTGGATCGTCAAGTCCTGGGTCATTATATTTTTACGAAGAGGTCCACGCTCAGAGGGCAGATCAGGTATTCCTCTCAGCCCATCTTTCCACACAGCATAATATTTTAAGTTGTTAGCTTCCTCTCAGCCATAGGAAGTTTTTTCGTGACAGAAGTAGGGTCGCTGGGCAGATTAGACACCCACTCGAGGGAGAGTGAGGGTGCATTGCTGTGTAGCATAGCGTCTATATGTTGATAGAAGCAAGAAAAAATACATAATATTAATACTTTTCAAAAGAATGAAGCATGAATGTTTTTCCCCTCTCCTTTCGGGGCTTAGAACAGTTAAACATCTTGCAAACGATAC
>NW_004797549.1:131947-136174 GCF_000002075.1 Aplysia californica
TTATTATGCGATTAAATAGTTATAAGAGAGGCTGAAGAAGCTAAGAATGCCTACCACTTATTTAATATCCATAATTTTGAGCCGAATCGGGACATTCGGGGAGTAGCCCCCACCCATCCACCCTTAAATTAATACAAGTTTTACAGCACTTGCAGCACTACAATTAGATCATGTGTTCCGAACATGAGAGGTTTCGCTAGACATTTACATACAAAGAAAAGAAAGAGGAGAGAAGAGCACTCGCTATCCGCCCATGAGCTTCCGTTCTTAAGGACCAACCTCAATATAAGACAAGACAACATGTACCAGATATGAAAGACCCCCCCCCCCCCTCCACCCACCTATCTGTACTTTACTATTTCATCCAGCCCAGTTCTCTGTCGTGAACTAATGCCCTCTTTATAACCTCAATGGAACTTGACAAGAGATAAAACAAGCACTTTACATCAATGAACCACTACAGAAAGATTATTGCAGTCCACTCAATATCTGTCACAGAGCAGCGCATTTCTCTAAAGCACTTTGACATATAAACTTAGAGGTGCTATCTACACTATCACCTTAACCTTCGAAAGCCTAATGGCACGTGATGTTGTGTTACATTCCTAGACATATTCATATCAGACTGGCTACGACTTGTGTCCCAATTTTAAACTTTCTGATCATAACTGGCAGACATTCCAAAGGTCACCTTCACGAAGGAAACACTAAAGAAACTGTTGGCCTTATGTTCCAGTTTTTTTTTAAAATAGGCTTTTTCCTTAAAAGGGGCAATCCCCCCCAACCCCCCCCCCCCCCCGAAAAAAACCCACACACACACACCAAACCCTGTAAAACCAAATAAAATCCTAACTTTCAGTTTCAGTAAAGATATGAGATGTTGTTTTTTAAGTGGCTTCAAAAGTGAATATAGGATAATGGTGAAAAGACTCAAACACTACACCCCCCCCCCCCCCAAAAAAAATTAGATACTTTATGAATATGGATATGGATAATAAATAAATAAATAGATAAATAGATAAATAAATCAATAATTAAATAAATTAAACTTTTGTCTCACCCGGTGATGTCGAGCGTGTATCCTCCATAGTCGTAGACCTGCCGGTAGATGTGGCACACGGACAGGTACAGCATGGAGAACACAAACACAAAGGCATGGCTGAAGCGGCTACCGCCGTAGGCCATGAACGCATAGCTGACCAGCGACTGGACAAGCAGATGCCAGATCTGACTGGAGAGACAGAGACAGAAGAAGTGTCATTGCGAGCAAAATGATTTAAAGTTTTACACTGTTATCAACACTGTCGGGATCATTTTGGTTTTTAGATTAAGAGTTTTACAGCATTTGCAAGACAATTAGGTCATATTATAAGAGCCGAAGATTAAAGGTGTTACTGTAGAGTAATTTGTTTGCTGTTTCAGTAAAGACAAGCACACCGACACAAAAAGCATACATCACAGAGTTCAGGAACTCTCGCAAAAGAAAAAGCCGTCTCCCTCCAGGAGTCTCACAGCTGGAGGGGGGTAAAGTCTTGGCCACAGAGGAACATGACCACCTGTGATCGAGTATTCGCTCACTTGAAACGATAAGCTCTGGTGGAACCTCGGCTACTACGCTGACTATAATCTCACTTTCCAAAGTAACAACTTCACCAAATCCTGCAACCACAACTTGTGCATTTGTATGTGTGTGTGTGTGCGTGCGTGCGTGTGTGTAAGTGTGCATCTGTATATGAGAGGGGGTGGTGGGCGGGTGCAGCTATTCCACCATCTAAAAGCAATCAAGGCTTGCTTCCCACGGAGGTAGCTGTTACACAGATACCACTGTAGTAATGACTGAAATAGTAGCTAGAAAGAGAGTTCCAGTCTGGTACTAAGACTTACTATCCAAAACAGAAGAGGGTGAGCAGGACCCCGACCACTGCTTCGATGATGTGGCGAGTCTGTGCTCCAACCTTCTCCACTGAGAACAGACTGCGGAACGGGAAGGCGAACCCAAGCGCCACCAGCTGACACACCAGAAAGTTGATCTGAAAAAAAGGTGAAATGGTATAGATTTAAAACCCCAAGTCAAACATTCATCTCCGAAAGGATTAAGCCAAATGGGAAATTTGTGTAAAGTAAAGTGCCTTTTCCAAGGATGCAACGTCGAACAGATCTGAGGCTCGAACCTCCAAACCCACAATCTCACGATTATGAGTCCAGTTGCCTAACCATACTAGGCCACCGACATCACTGAAGTTGATTTAAAAACAGAAACAGTCTACAAACATAAAATAGTAAAAATTAAAATAAATTAAAATAAAATAAAATACCTGTACTATTTTTATTGAAATTACAAGGGAGTCCTAAGTATTTTAAAAATCAAGTTAGCAGAACAGTGGGTTCTGAATTCAACATGCAAATTTCAGGAAACTAGAGCCATTTCCAAAGTATTTTGTACTTTCACATTATACGCATCAGCTGCAGTAATAGATACAATCATTTGTCTGCTAAACTGATGACATCCAATAATACCAGCTGGCACAAGGATCTCATTATACTAACTCTGGCCCTGAGCAACATGTTGCTGATGTAAGCTCTCTGAGGTGCCACATGCTATATAAAAATGACAGCTGGTTGTCACAACTCACGTATAAGTTGACAACAACGGAATATAATTAATGTAATGACAAGCTAGATCCAGTTTCTGCAAAAGCACAGGAGTACGTTCATGATAATCAATGACAAAGCAGTGATTTCTTTGAGAGGACACATTATACATAACTTTTCTCTTTAAAAAAAAAATTTTAAGCAAAAAACAACAACAATAACAACAACAAAAGAATAACTAGCTCCATTTGCTCTACTGAGTCAGGGGGAAGACTTACAAAACAACAAGAAAACATAGTATAAAGGAGAAAAATCTTTGAATAAGAAAAGAAAGGTCATCGATAAGATGACTCTCATTTAGCAGAGGTAGGGACAATGAGACACTTTGAAAGTCAGACGGGAACAACAGAAAGAACAGTAACATAATAGTCCCCTCCATCCACCCATATCAAGCAAAAAAAAAGGTTCTGAAATGGAAAGGTTGGGGGGATAAAAAAGTGAAACTATTACCCCCCCCCAATTTCCTTCCAACTCATCCAACAAATATAACAACAGCAACAAAAATGAATATCAATAAAAATCATGATAATGATAATGACAACAAAAAAAAGAATCTGACCAAAAGACAGTCAAACTTGTCCAAAACCTAATCCCAAGTGTGATCGGTAGCCACATTGATATTCTTTTTGCGTTTATATGTTTTTCAACAGATTATAAGTGTACTATTTGAAAGAATTGTTGTACATTAAATGGGACAGTACGCATAAAATTTTGATTCAAATCTTATTTTATTGTGAAGCACTTGGAGCCACCAGGGAGTGGATGCTATAGACGTGATCTTTATTATTATTATTATTATTCTTATGGGAGCCAGAAAAAAATTCTCGTCATATATATATATACATTTCCCATCATGGACACAAAAATTTAAGGGGTGGGGGATACAAAGGGCCAGGCATAAATCTGGTAGGATCAAGGATGCCTACCTATTCAGTTGGCAAGCAGAGGTCAAAATTTCACACCTCCCAAGTACTATCCTAGTCACTCCGACGGTATGTTGACATTCTTGCTGATCCATTGCTACCAGAGCTTGCATTTCAGTAAGCCCACTTTTGACCAATCAAATAGACCAGAAACGATTGAACACCTCCTTTGTTTCCACTCTTAGTCCTAACCATCGATGTAAGAAGCAATCAACCAATTATATAATGCCATACCTCCTCCTGCATATAAAAACGATTCTGGAAACTTTTTTCTCTTGCTTGGCCAAACAATATGGGCAGCAGGCATTGTTCAAATTTCACTCTTCTAGCTACCCAAAAAATTTCTATGCCAGGGCATCATTTTCAAAACAAGCAGCGTTGAGACTTTACACCATCTGTACAGTTCAGGGTTGACATGGATGCTTACATGGGTGGTATTTAAACAGCTACTCCAAACCACATCCCTTCCCCACTACCTTGACTAGCAGCATGGTATAAAAGGTTAAGGAACCAAACTAGGGAGTTCCGTTTCAATTAAAGGTTGAGCAAGCATGGTCAAAATCCTCCAAAGGAAAGGAATTTGTCCGTTGCCAGGTTGTGAAGGTTTCTTGTGAAGAGAAATATAGAGGAATTCGTTTATCAAGGGGGGGGG
>NW_004797549.1:137186-157942 GCF_000002075.1 Aplysia californica
GGGGGGGAGCGAGTAGAGAGAGAGAAAGAGCATTGTGTCTAACCTGCCCAAGGCTGAATCAGGGAGCCATAAAACCATAAAAAAGTTCTTCTGTCTTAAAAATGATCCATCTTGGACAGGGTCGAGAGAAACAGGGGGGGGTCAAAGGTCCAGCCCATACCCAGTGGCATCAAGGGTCGCCTGTCTGGTTGGCATGCAATGATCAAGCCATTCGCCCAACCCATACAGCCAGTTCAATTTTCTCCCCCATCCCCCTCCCCCTCTTTCCAATCACAAACACACACCCAATAAAGCTACATAATATAAAAATAAACTATAAAATGACCAACAATTTCAAAGAGGACACTAAACAAAATACACTCATCATCAACGTATTATTATACCATAACTCCCATCTCACTCTCGAGAATTGGATATCATAGCATGAGCCCTTTGCTACATTGTTTTTGATCCATTATAAAATTTAAAGTTTACAACCATTGCAAGCCATTTCTTTTTAAGTCTCAAAATTACCCAAAACACCAATCCAATGTCGATGAAAAAAGTGGTCGTCTTAATGGACAACTTGGACAGTGCCATTATGATAGAAAAATGCAAGGGGGAAGTGGGATATGGTCGATTGTGTACAGGTGATTACCTTGGACAGGTGGCTATTATAGCAGCCTGTACTTGTATAGATCGGATATTATCAAATGAATTCAATGTGGGTTGTGCAAACACATGTATTCTGCCCTAATTGTGAGTACAATATATATTAAACTAACGATATTTCATGCGAAGGCATGCATAGTAAATTTCTTTGAAGTTTAATATACATGCAAACGAACCTGTGTACGACGGAAAGCAGGGGAGTCAGAAAAAAATTCCACCTTAAACAGGGAATTTAATGGGGAGATGGAAAGGGGGAGGGGGGATTCAAAGTCAAAGGCTCAGCCGCTGGGATCAATGGTCGCTTGTCCGGTCGGCAAGCAGTCGCAAGTGGTCAAAACTTCACACCTCTAGAAGTTGTATTGTCTCTAATATTTAATGACACTTCCTATTACCACCAGTGCTTCATTTCATACAACCACTGTTTGACCTATTAACAAAAAAGTTTGAACATCTCTTTTGCTCCCACCCTAAGCCCCACCCATCGGTGTAATAGGCAGTCAACTAATGCCACTCCTGACAACCATAGCATTTTCCATCTTAGACAGGTAAAACCCCCGGAAGGGAGTGGATTTTTTGTTCTGTTTCCACATTGGACAGGTTTCCGTGTAAGGTAATTAACGAGGAATAGCCTCTATATAATAATACATCAGGGGGAGTTGGGAGATTCCATTTAGACAGGTTTCCGTGAAGGTAGGTTCGACTGTATATCTGGGCTCTATTCTTTTCAGTCTTGCTGCAATTTCTTCGCCACTGAAGACATGAATAATAAGTGAGTTGGATTGTTGATGTGTATTGACAGTCCCATTGATTCATAGTTCGGAGATAAAGGACCAAATAAAATTAGTGGCATGACTTTTTAAAAACAGGGAATTTCAGGGAAATGAGTGATAAAAAGTAGGTGGAGAGGGGGGGGGGGGCATAAAGTAATATAGATCTATCCCCGCCCCCCACACTTGTCATTTTTCTATGATTTTTGTCTTCGTTTATAAAATTATTTATGTCTGTGATGGAATGTAGAGCTAGTGTTACAAGCGAAATTCGGTTTGTAAATGGCTCTTCCTGCATGCCTATTCATGACAAACTTTTTGTTTGTGATGGTTTCCATTACCACTCATCGTGTTCGACAGCCATGAGAGTGAAACAAAACGAAGTGACTATTCGGACTCGAGTCCCAATATGAAAAAATGTTATTCGGACTCTGATTCTTGTCCAGCATGACATCACTTCCTGAGACTCGTGACTCGTGACCCCGGCTTCCTGTCCTGCCTCACTCGTGACTCGTCTCAGGCTCGGTAGAGACCGGGATCACTTTGGGCAAAATGGCGTTAAATTGTGTCGGAGCCGAGTTTTTATTTTATATTATGATGAATTTGAGGCCGGCCTGAAAAGTTAGAGCGCTTCTAATAAATGTTTATTTGTCAAGAGGTCATCAGAAAATTAAAGATGGCTCGTTAGCATGTGTCGGGGTCGGATGGGCGGCCTGCACACGTGTGGCTGTGTGTGCGTGTCGGGGAAGGGGGGCGCTATCGGTCCGGGCGTTGAACGTCGCATACGCGTCAGCCCCCGACCCCCCCCCGGCAACTGATCATTATTACAATAATAAGCTAGTCTTGACGTAGATCTACGTAATGAATTGTGCGCTGGTCTATGGAATCAAAAGTTGACGTATGCTCGGCTCTACACAGCAACACAACTTTTTCTTGGTAAACACAGGCTTGTGTATTTGAACGAATCTGTCTTTTTTTTTTTACACAGCTCATAATATGCAGGTGCCAGGAGATCTGTTAATCTTCAATTTTACCTTTTTCTACAACAAAGAAAGTGGGAAACATGGGGGGTGGGGGGTGGGGGGGGGGGGCGTATCAATGAGGCGGCATCGGATCGGCAGACAAGGTGTGGGGGAAACTAAAAATGGCGGAAAATTGGAAGCACTGAACGTTAGATCTATAGAACGAAGACACTTCCTTTTTTCCGGTCCCGGAATACAGTTTTTCTATCGGACTCAGTCCGATATGGATTTAGGCTTTTTCTTATTCGGACTCGAGTCCGAATATATGAAATTTTTTTAGGCCTCAATTTTTTTATTCCTCGAGTCCGAATATGAAAAAATGTTATTCGGACTCTAGATGTCTAGTCCAAATAATGACGGCCGAAACAAAATTACCATACCCACTGATCATTTTTCAAACTAGACTTCAAACCTCTCTTCTGTAGTATTAGACTTCTAGCCTGTGTGTGAAGACTCAGCTAAATCAAGGCAACAGTTCTAGAACAAACAAAAAAATAATGATCTAGATCTAGATATCTAGATCTAGATATCTAAATCAAATCAAATCAAATAAATTCTAAAACTGTGTTGCTCACTTTCTCATGACACATCACAGATATATGCAAAAAGAGGCAAGAAACATCTCTCTCTAGCTCTAGCAAAGACAAAGTGGAAAACAGATTGACACTGTCAAGTCAGTAGTAGTATAGATTTTGAATCTGGAGTAGTCTTTGACTGACTGCTCAGTGTGACAAGAAAACTAGATCAAGATCTAGATTTCTAGAGATCTAGACCTGGGGAGTGATTTGGACACAGCAGACTTGCAGACCCACAGACAGACCTGAAAAAGAAGAATATAATGTAAAAATGACTGTCGACTTGATACTTGCAGACATACCTGGTCGATTGGGAGACCGATCGTGTCAGCAACGGGGGTTAGAATCCTTGACCCTCCATAAAATTCGCTTTTAAAAGCCATTTTGATGGAGAGAAAGTCTCCTCAGTGGATCAATTGCACTTTTATGACGATCACAGCGTTGGAGCTTTCCGGTCAGGGCAAGAGGTACAAAGAGAAAAAAACAGGGTGAGGCTCAGGGATGAAGAAATCAGGCTTTTGTGTTGACATACGATGGTGATGGTATCGATAAAGCCAAATTTGGACTTCCCAGATTTTAACAGCTAGTCGGATTGTAGAACTGTTTGCGCCGGTAAAATCACTTGTCACAAACAGATTTGTAGGTGAACGACGTTGCAGGGTTGTTGTTTTGTTTATTTTTAGTAATGTGCGGCGGACAAGCTAGCATAAAGGTCTATAATATTCGGACTCTGGTACTTATGATTGACTATGTTTATCTGCTCAGCAAGCAAAATGTGTGGATGATCCAAGTAGTCCGCTGGTCGGCAAGGAGTCCATAGATTTATGTGCAGAAAAAAATGGTTGTCGCTATTATTACAAGCTGTTCTAGTATGGATTGAATGTATAAAGTTTTCAGATGTAGGTAGGGACTATATGAACCAAATCAACGCTAACATATCACTCTTGTTTCTTGTATACAAAAAAAAAAAACAATCGTTATGCTAATTGGCCCTATTATGCCAGGGCGTTTCGGCATATGAATCCAGAAAGAGTTATACTTAAGCTTAAATAAATGGATGCCAGATCTTCAGCGGGTTCAATGTTCTAAGTCGTTTCACGATTTTTTCATATAATTATTATTATTGTTATGCTCTTTTTCATCTAAGATTTTAAACTACTTATACATAACACCATCCCTAAATCCGCTCAAAACCATTTCGTTAAAGAATGATGGAGAGGTAGTGTGTCAGCTCTTTTTACTGAACATCACAGTAATATATATAGCCAAATGAAAATCGACATCTACCTGTTCACGTATTTATAAAAGCTCAACACTCAACAGCAGTAGAAGATAGAGCGGACATAGCAACCGAATTGTGCAGAGCGAACTTAAAAAATCTCTCTTTCTCTCTCTCTCTCTCTCTCTCTCTCTCTCTCTCTCTCGCTCGCTCGCTCGCTCGGGTCCGCTCGATCATTTTTTAAAATCTATTTTTAGATATCATGTGACAGTAATTCCATTTTTTTTTCTTTTTCATTTTCCATTTGCACATTGTGTGATTGTTGTGTTGACGCTGAACTGACTCAGTGCAGTCGGTGACAAAAACAATTTACTGACCGCCACGACACGAGCGAACTCCGAACAGCCGGTGCAAAGTGCAAATCGGAGGATAAGTATAGCTAGATCTAGATCTAGGTTACACGCGAACACGCTTAGCCGTTGCTGTGTTTAGTGTGCTACCAGAACACATTTTTATTGACATTGTTCTTGTGTGTGCAGTGGCAGTGGCAATCTCGACCTGCTAGAATCTAGAGATCAACACTAGACTAGACGTCTAGACCAGATTCTAGACTTAGATATCTAATCTAGATCTAGACTCTAGATCTAGATAGATCAAAGACAGACCTCTAGCTTAGACTCTAACCCTTTGCCTTCAACTTCAACTTCAACTTCAAGCCGGCCGTCATGTCTGCATTGATCATCCTCTTCCATCTCATTGTCTTCACTATTGATGCTGTTTCTCTTGTTTACGACATTGGATACATTGACATTGGACATGCTGGGTTCGGTGGCAAGTTCAAATTTCTCACGATATGGAACATTGTAAGTATCTAATCTAGATATCTAGATCTAGATCTAGATCTAGATTTAGATCTAGGTTCTATAGATCTAATATTGGTTTTTTTTACGAAGTGACTATTTCTCCGAACGTTCGGAGAAATAGTGCTGATCTTTATTTCTCCGAACGGTTTCCGGATTCCGGTTTCGTTATTTTTTGCCTATTTATTGCGAGAGTTCGGCGCCAACTTTCATTCTGCCTCTGATCTGGGAAGGAACACCGCATGGCAAGCCCGCCTACAGACAACCTTCTCAGTTTACACCCACCACACACCCACAACCATCATGCACATGTACACACACAAACTCATAGTAACTTATACACACACTAACTAAACATGACCAGTGGGCAACTTTTGAACATATGACGAGCCGAGCTGTGGATGGAGAGACAGTGTGAGTGAAAGAGCGGGTGAAAGGAAGAATGTGTGAGTGTATTCACAGGCGACAGCAACTACAAGAGGACGACACCGACCCCTGACCTGGTCCACAGCTCACGAACGAAAGGAATGCAGCTCAGGCAGTGTTTTGCCTATATTATTGTCCATGGTTCGCAGGGTGTATGGGAATGAGTGAGATTTTCTTTGTGAGTGCCTGGAGGGAGGGGTTGGGGTATGAAAGTCATGCGGACAGGGATGAGCCGCGGTAGAGAAGACGGGAATTGAATGAATGATTGAAGAAACTGAAAGAGAGGAACGATCATGAGCCCTGGAGTGAATGGATCCTGTGTTTTCTATAATTTTTGTATACTTTGAACTGTTACTGAATAAAGGCTGAAATAAAGCCCGAAAAACAAACACACACACGCTCCTCACTCTCCACTTACACACTTACTACCACACCCAGACACACTCACACACGCACATATGTACCTACACACACACGCAGGAGCAAATTTTTGGGTCTATATCTATTTCAATTTTCAAGAGCTAGAGATTTTTAGATGAGTGTTAAAACGTGAAAAAGAAAGGTTTCACAACAGAATGAAATCAAAATTAGAACAGCCCATAAACAACAAACATTAACAAATATAAGGGCGTGTGTCCACATGTCCGAAGAAGATTGGCTGTTTTAACCCTAAATGTGCGTAATTTAAAAAAAAAAAAAGTACAGGATATTACATATATATATGTAAATTATGGAATCACGGGCCTGCCAGTGTCAGTACCTTGGTCGTGGCAGTGACAAACGCAGATGCTAGCTCTATATGTGTCGTTATCAATAACCCTCTGTAGATCTAGATTCTATCTAGACAGCACACGAGTGAACACAACACATTACGTTTAAGATCAGCACCCTTCATAGGCAACACATCATATCTGTAGGGAAAAACTGTTTGGAATTGTAGCATTTCTTTTTTCAACATTTACTGTGGACATTTTTTGGACCGATTGAACCATATTGTATACGAACAGTCTTTGGTAGGCCTATACTATAATTATAGATCTATATAATATCCGACATTTGCGGGAAAAGATGTGATTTCAGAGTGTTCGGAGAAATAGTGCCCAGCTTTATTTTCCTGAACGTTCGGAGAAAAAGTGCCGGCCTTTTTTTTATGGTGCGGATCATGAATTATTATGAATGACAAGGCTATATCTAGATCTAGATCTGGATTTCTCTTAGTGCTAGATTCTATAGTCTATAGTCGGGTAACTTCGCCACTCTCAGTTAGCTCTATATGCCCACGTACATGTAGCTGTATTATTAGTGTTATTCATCAGTTCATGCCCTATCATCATCATCATCACTCTGCGCCCCTCGGGGACTCATGCATGCAGGTCTAGATTCATTTGTCAGTGCGATCACTCATCATTTCATTCCGTTCTACATCACCGTCTCGTGTCTTCTATTTGATGTCGTCATCACTTGTAACCCCGTTGAATTATTAAAAGTTCATTGATGTTATCCAACAAGTGATGAGTCATTCTTTAGTACAGTCGAACCTGCGTAAGACAGCCGCTGATTGTCGATGAGAAAAATGTCCGTCTAAGACGGGTAGCCGTCCCCCCTTGCGGTTTTTTCTTCTGTAAAATGGGTACCTGTCCAAGGCAGCCGCAGCCACCATCATATTTTAACACACAACCCCTCTCACACGAAACAATAACCGTAGTGACTCCATTACGTTTTGTCATTAATCATGCATTGGCCCCTGGCGTTGTGGGCAAGCCTGCTGTCGTTGTTAGGTAGTCCATCCAACCGATCATGTTGCGTTGGCCCCTCCCACTGTTGACCGATAGGTAACAAATTTTCAGCTGCTGGTGAGGGAAGTGTGTGATCCCTCGTAACCCATGCCCCGCCCAGATCTCGTACACAAATCGTAAGTGAGATGAGTGGTCACTGTTTACCAAGTCTGTAACAAAGTAACAATGGACATCAATGGAGTGGTGGCGACCCATGTGTTTGTTTTACCATAGCACTCGGTCCTCCTTGTCTAACACATTTTGTTTTATTGTCTCCCTTGCTCAAAGCAGCAACAAAATTTTTTAAAAGAAAGAAAAAAAACAGCAAAAGCAACAACAACAAAAATGCCGCGACCTCAGAAAGGAATGGTTTGTTTTCTTCATCTTCATCAGTCCTGCCTAAGATGGCCACCTCTTTTATCATTTTATTCAGCCACTTTTCTCCTCAACAATGGGTGGCCGTCTTACACAGGTTTGACAGTATATATAAAGGGTTGGTAGGTTAGAATTCTTACACCGGTACCCAAGACATGTTGTGGTTGTTATAGAATTTTTAAATTCTGCTGTGCAGTCTAAGTCCCAACAATTTGAATCAAAACTGTAAACGGAATAAAGAGCTTTTGAAAAGGAAGAGAAAATAAATAAGAATTTAATGAGAATCTGATATTTTGCTGAAACGAAAGTAAATAATATAGCCTCTACAATAATAATATTATGGATCCATCAAATCCATGTACTTGAAACTGAATTTGTGTTCTCTAGGTAATAGTTTATCAGGAGATGCAACTTCAAGATTAAAGTACCACAGATGGTGGGTGCTAAAAAGTTAAATTAATCCTAAGCATTCCCCTCTCGTAAGTTTAGTTTAGTCCTTACATAATTAACAGAATTCAGAAAAAATATGAGATTAAAGATGCTCATCTTGTCTTTTAAACAAGCTTTTTAATTTTAAACCCGAAGGACTTCCGTAACGAGCGAACATCCCAGCAAACACCATATATATATATATATATATATATATATATATATATATATATATATATATATGTATAGAAGAGACCTTACCCTACCCCAAACCCTAACCCTATTCCTACCCCAAACCCAACCCCTTCCCCAAACCCTAACCTAAAACTCCATTCTACTCTGTTTCATAGTGGTCGCTCGTTACGGAATTTCTCTCTTTAAATCAGTACCAGTAACAATCAGGCTGATTAGAGGAATTCGTTATTGAAATCAAGAGTAAAACAATATCCTCGGCAAGCTGTTGAAATGTCCTTAGCCCAGATAGTCAGAAAAGCAAAATTTTTCAGTTGAGGGAAGAAACTGTTTCATTATTTTAATTGTACTCTGCATTATAATGTACATTTTCTTTCCTTATTTCAACATGTTTTTTGTTTGTTTGTTTGTTTTGTTTTTTTTGGGTTTTTTTACAGGGAATGTCAAAGTTATTCCATTTCACTTTAAATCGGTAATTTTCTTTCTCTCCCAGTGTCTCCAAACATTATACTATGGCTTGAGTCTGCTGAAAGATTTGACAGAAGAAGAGGCAGGGCCAGCTGGACAGGCTAGACGGTCAACCCTACACAGATGGAGGGACTCATTTCTTACCATAATTGCCTTCCCCGTAGGCTCGGTGAGTCCATGTGGCCATATGAGACTGAACTTTGGATGACTTTTCCATTCTTACGACTTTATTTCCAAGTTAATTGCCTTAGACTTAGATCAATTTACTGTTCAGAATTTTAATTAAAGGACGGTAGGCCTACACACAGGGCTCTGCAATAATTGTTTTCTTTTTATTTCAGTTTTAAATTAGGGACACCACATGAGTCATTCTGAAGTCACATTGAATTAGCACATGATGTGAAATGAGGGTTTCAGTGGATGTTGAAATTATTTCTACTTCAGTAGGTGGTTGGCAGATGCTCTTGCGAGATTTTTTTCCTTATTTCCTATCAAGCATCTGTGTCATCTGTATCTCTCCTCCTCCTTTTTTATATTTTGTGTTTGTTACGCTCTTGTAACACCTCTAATCTTAGTGGATGTTTGACCAATGCTCTGGTTTAGTTTGCTCCTTACTATCAAACATCTCTCGTCATAATCAATAATCCTTCCCCTTTCTTTTTTGCGTAAGTTACTCTCTTGTAACACCTTTAATGTGAGGCAGTTGCATGACCTCATTGTGTTGCAAGTGCAGTAAAACATCTACCAAGACATAAAACTACTTCTTTACTGCCACATGACATATTTCTAAATTTTCACATTATTTTGTTTAATAAAAAAAAAAAGAAAAAATTACCCTCATTTGAATTTATGAAAACTTGTCTGTTCTCTCCGTTGTATGTTGTGTAACAAAATTATTATGAGGTTTTCGTTTTCTTTCTTTGAATTTTGTCTTTAGTTTGAGTTATAAAGGAAACAAATTAACTGGTTGTTGCTTTTACCTTCTGATAATTTTCCTTTGCCCTCAGTTTGTTGTGATGACATTCTGGGCGCTCTACGCCATCGACAGAGAGCTGGTCTACCCGAAGAGGCTGGATGGGATTATACCACCATGGCTGAACCACACTCTTGTACGTAGTGTCAGGGCAACATTTGGTAGTGTGTTGTTCTGTGTGGCCTGACAAAGAATTGAAGTATGTGTTGGGTGTGATATTAAGTTTTGTAAGTGGCCAGAAAATTGGGTATTGACTGTTCTGTTGTTTTTATGGGCTTGTGTAAGTCATGGACCCTATTCCATTCTTGTCTGTTATATCCATCTCTTAGATTTATGTCCCATTTGTTCATTCTAATATTCCCAATTTGATCTCTTTACTGTCCACTGCCCACTTTTTCTCTGTCTGTCTGTCTCTTCCCCCCCCCCCCCTCCCCGGGCAGTGCTGCTGACTGAAGTGTCTTTAGGCCATTCCCAAAGGGGGGATATTAACATGTTCTTATGCACAGTAGAATTGTAAATGGGCTAATTTATCAATGTCGTGCTCGCACTGTGCCGGAACAACATAGGGGGAACTGCTGCTTTTTCTTTCCACCCCCTGGGGCGGTGCAACTGACTAAAGTGTCTTTAGGCCATTCTCAAAGGGGGGACATTTCTCGTTCATGCACAGTAGAATTGTAAATGGGCTGGTTCATCAATGTCACTCTCATAACTGTGCCTGATCTACAACAGGGAGCTGCTGCTTTTTCTTTCATAATCCTTACTATTGTCACTTTTCCTCTACTTCTTTTGTATGTTTGTCACACTCTTGTGACCCACTATTTCCGGGGTACCTTGAAAGTCGAAACAGACTTTGTGCTGTTGAAGCTAGAGAGATGAGCGGAGTAAGTCTGATTCCCTGTAAGGACTTCTCTGTTGACATTCACCCCTTGGCGCTCATATGACCTTATGCAGTTGCGAGTGCCGTAAAACCTCTACAAAATTAATTTTTTTTCCTTCCTCATCCCTACTATTGTCATTTTTCCTCTATTTCTTTTGTATGTTTGTCACTCTCTTGTGAACTGCTGTTTTCGGGGTGCCTTGATAGTCGAAGCAGACTTTATGCTGTTAAGGCTAGAGAGGTGAGCAGAGTAAGCCTCATTCCCCGTTTAGACTTCTCTGTTGACATCCACCCCTTGGTGCTCATATGACCTTATACAGAACTGTGAACACCTTAAGACCTTACTAAAACTAAACTGTCTGTCTGTCTGTCTTTCTCTCTGTCTCTCTGTCTCTCTCTCTGTCTCTCTCTCTCTCTCTCTCTCTCTCTCTCTCTCTCTCTCTCTCTCTCTCTCTCTCTCTCTTTCTCTCTCCCATCTCTCTCTCTCTCTCTCTTTCTCTCTCTCTCTCTCTTTTTCTCTCACCTCTTTCTCTTTCATCTCTCTCTCTCTCTCTCTTTCTCTCTCTCTCTCTCTTTTTCTCTCACCTCTTTCTCTTTCATCTCTCTGCCCCTCTTTATGTGTTTGACTCATTATGACTATTTATTTATTGTCTTTCAGCACACAACCGTTCTACCGTTCTTGTTGATAGAGAAAAGCCTCATCTACCATCAACACCCTAAGAAACATGTGGGGATTCTCGGATCCTGTGGCCTCGCTCTCATCTACCTGGCCTGGTGAGGTTTGCCCCCATTTCTCCTTTACTGTTTCCGTTCTTAAACTTAAACTCTTAAAGAATTTCTGCAAGTTTTGTAAAGGCTTTACAACAACAAAAAAGGGAGAGAAAAAAAAAACCCAGTAAAATTCTCCACAGAAAAAAAATAGTTTCCTGAGACTTGCAGTAGTGGGATCTAAGAAACACATTTCTCAGAGATGTCAGAGTTTACATTTGTTGTGGTTTTCCCCCAAAATATCGTTGTCTCAACTATTTTGTCCAAAATGCCTCTTTACTTAAGTACACCTTGGACAAAATAGTTCTGAGGCAACTATATGCTGAAAATGGGTGAGAACAAATTTGAATGCATTCTTTTCGCCCTGTAGTGTAAAACAAAGTCAAATCGGGTTTCCGGGCTGTTTTGAGCACAATTTCTTCTTCGTCTTCCAATTGCTGTCCTTCAATTCTTTGAATTTGGGGAAGAGATCAAAGTTGCATGGTGTAAGTCTCCGGAATAGTGGGGATATTCAAGCAACACCTTGCTCATGCATTGACCGGGGCGGCTTTCTTCTGACTGCTGGTCTCAGCTTTGTTTGAAGTTGAAGAATTATCTTGTTGTAATAATAGTTAACATTGTATGTTGTGCCAAAGGGAACGAGCTAGTTCAAAATCAGACTTTTGTGGTAAAAAAACAACACAATGTGCATAATTTTCAAAGCACCTTGCTTGCGCCGAGTTTTTCTGGGGTAGTAGCAGTAATCCTGGGTTCCTCCATTCTGCTGATTGTCTTTTCAGTTCAGGATCCCATAGTGTTGAATTTACAGAACAGGAAAACTTACACGTTTATCTCCAGTACAGACCCTGTAAATGTAGTATTAGGCGATTGGGGGTTATTGGCTGATGAGTGTGTAGTGTTGTGCATGATACAAGGAGCGGTTCATGTTTGTTGTTGATGGTGGTGTGGTGCTTTCGATGGGCGGTCATGGTGGTGGTTTTGATGTTTTGTAGCCCCCATTGATGATGATAATTGTGGCGGCTATGATGGTGATAGTGATACATATTGAAAATCTGTTTTCACTTCTCTAAAATGCAACATGAAAATAATAAAGAGTGAAAATAAGTGTCTACTTTAAATAATTATCAGACAATGAGAGTTTTAAGTCGCACTTGAAATGCTCTGACAATCAGTGAGTTAAGCTCCACTGGTATTCCGTTGTTCTTGCTGTAAGAAGATTGTATCCATTGCTTGTAACACACATCACTGCATAATATCATATCATTGTGTTCAGATATATATACCCCAAAGGAGATCGTATCCTTGTGTTTAGATGTAAGTATCCATAAATTTAGATAAACACCTCACAGATCATATCCATGTGTTTAGACTCACCTTGTACTTGTAGACTCGCATCCACACTTTGACTGCTCTTTACTGTAACTTTTCAAGACAGCATATGGTGAATTCTGACACTAAGCAGTCGATATGTTTAGATGTCCTCATAGAAAATTATATCCATAGATATGTTTAGAAGCACATCTTAGGGTCATATCTGTGTGTTCTGATATCCATGATATTCTTCGTAGAATCATATCTCTGTGTTGAGATATATCTTGTAGGATAGAAAACATATCTTGAGAAGCACGTTATGTTTTGTTTTTTGTTGTTTTGTTTTACACATTTGTGTCTCTGTACCCACTGAAACAACCCTCAACTTCTTGTTCAGCTTGCTGATCCTTGCCCATTTTTCTTCCTTCCCTAGGATTTTGTTCATCGCTTACTACGACAACTTCTGGGTATATCCAGTCCTTGAGGTTCTAGCAGCTCATGAGAGGGCAGTGTTCATCTTCGTCTGCCTCCTTTTCTTTGCTTCCCTCTATATATTGGGAGAGTCCATCACTACTTTTAACTGGAGTAAGTACAGTGTTAATGGAAAGATGTAAAAATATACAAAACTGCATATATTTTTAAGCCCTTGCAAAACTGAAATTGTGAGTTTTTTTAAGAGGCGAGACCTCTAAATTTGACATCCATTTTAAATTAAAAAAGAGAGCCAAATGGGAGAATTTGTGTTAAGCGCCTCTCAGGGAAACAATTCAGACCAAGCTGATCCTCAAACACCCAAACTTGCAATCTCATGATTACAAGTCAGGTGGCCTAACCAGTAGACTTCTGACGCCACCTGGAAAAATGTGTTGAAGCATGGAAAGATTTGTGTTTTAACTACTTTGATTACTTAACAGCTTTTGACAAGGTTAGACGCATCAAATTATAAAAAGTTCTGAGAGAGCTGGACCTGTAAGCAAAAGATGTAAGAATTATTGGGAATCTTTACCTGAATCAAAATGCTGCTTTAAGAGCTATTTTATGAAAAAGGAAATAAGATAACACTTAGATTTAGTAAACGGACGGTTTTGGTCTCTTATTCAACTCTTTGGCATTTGTTTTTGTTTGTAGTATGTATTAAAAAATTTCTTTGTAAGTGGTTGGTCAGCTTCCTTTTGAGGCTTATTTCATCCACTTTTTATTTCTCTGATCTTAATTATATTATGATCTGTTTGTGTGTGTTGGAAGTGCCTTAAAGCTTTTAATAAAATTTTAAACCAAACTATTTTCACTACATTGCTAATAACTTTCCTTGTCTTTTTTATACAAAATTCAACATTAACTTACCAACCAGTTAGTGGGCGCTCTTTCGTACCAAATATGTTATCCTCTCTCCTCCTTCTTTTTTATGTTTGTTACTCTCTTGTAACACCTCTAATCTTTGGCACTTATATGACTTAATTGTGTTGCAAGTGATGTAAAACGCTTGCTAAAACATATTATTATTATACCAATCTATTGTTTGACTGCACCTCAGAAACTCAATTTCATACATTCAGTGAATTCACTTTAGCCAAATTCTTTGAAACTGCTTGATGTTCTTCAGTTTTGAGAAGTCACTCAAATAGAAGGAAAAAATAGGAGGTTTTCTTTTCGTTCGGTTTACTGCTGTTTTCAGATTGGCCATGTTCGGTTTAAGCAGACTCCACAGTAATTTTCTCATATTTTAGACACATGACAGATTGACTTTGGTGTGAGTAACCTAGTTTCTAGTTATAATAATGTAAAACTTTTCTTGAATTATACCCTCTTTTTTTTTTTTTTTTTACATCCAATCGCAGGAAAGGAACTCAGAGTGCTCAGAGTGGTGCAAATCTCTCGCAATAAAAAAGACTAAGGACTACAGCCTCCCCGATCATGGCAGGACATAGACAACGCTTACATAGACACCTGCAGGAGGACAAGTTTTCTTTCTGTTTTCATCATGTTGACATCTACTTTATCTCGGGGATGTGATAACGAGACATGGACATGAGTAATGATAGATTGTTTCTGGAGACTCTCAATATGAAGCCATACGTATGCTGCACTTGTTTGTGTCATGAGAAAGTTAAGTTTGTGTTTGTATTCAGATCTTTTGTGAATGTTCTATTAGATTTATTGTTCTGTAAAGTGTGTGTTTGTATTCAGATCTTTTATGAATGTTCTATTTATTGTTGCTCTGTTTCCCGTTGCTCCTGTTGGCTGTCTAAATTGCTGATTAATAACTTGTTACTCTATATGTATGGAACTGAGGTACACATGTTCTTTCTATTCACCATGATGTCTTCAGTATGTGATTGTAAAGACTTTCACTTTCATCCAGAGAATGTATAGTGTACTGTTATTACTTGTGTTTGAGGAACAGTCAGAGAATTGGTTTATCACTTTTTTTTAAAATTGTTCCTGACCAATTTTTTTACTTTGTCATGTTCCCTTGTATTCTGTAACTAAATTGAAGTTGCTGGATTTGAGGCCCCTTCTTATTAGGTCACAATTGTGTATGCTGTGTTGTTAGGGTAACTGAAAAGAATTACATTGTTTTGTTTCAATTTAAAGGTGTAAAGTGCTCAGAGCTTATACTAGTATACTAGTATGGGATAGAGTGTTATATAAATGCAATCTTTTATTTTTTTTTAATTATTTTTTTTTAATATGTACTTTTCGTATCTTTCAAATTATATATGTGCTGTTGGGTTTTTTTTCATGTTTGTCTTTTTTTTTCGATGAGGGCTCAAGTATTACCCTTATGACAGTATTACTAGATCACATATTGTGTTTCCATACTTGAGAGGAATAAGCAAGTTTATAAAACTATTTTCATTCCTCTCGTATAATGTTCGTGTGTGAGCACCATTTTTTAAAAAAATGTTTGTTGCTTCAACCTTTCTTATTGAATTCACAGTTGCACATCGTGTCAGAAGTGTGGCAATAGAAATACAGCTCGGCGCTGATAAGTTAGACGTGTTGGGGATTGGCAAATGTGTTCAGCACATCCATAATTCTGGTTGACCTATAACAAAAAATTACAGAGATATCAGTTGGGGAATGGCAAATTGTTTGAGCTACCGGGTGTCCGTGATTTCGAGTTTTCCGGAATCTTGTTGTCAGTGGCCAGCTGTATGTGTCTCGACACAATGGAATCATATGCTCATCAATTTTTTGGCATATTGAGTTATTGGTATAATCGTAAAGCATTTTGATACGCTTTGCTTTTGATGAATAAGGTATTCATTTATCCTTAATAGAAGTTAAGATATTTGTGATAGAAGGAGATGGAGGTCGCATAATAATGTCTGAAGTAAAAATAACAAGAAAATTGCAGCCAAAGTGTGGTGACTTCCAAAGCTTAAGTGTCCTTAGATACTGCAAAGTTACGTAACTTGTGCCTTTGCTCGACATTTTCCAGTAAAATCTGTGCGGGAACATGTTTTTAAATAGACATAAACAATGTTGAGACCAGTTTAAAAGTTAAAAAATAAATAAAAACTGCTCAACAGCCGGAAAATGACTTTTTTTTTAAACTTTATTGTTATGGCGAGTGCCAGATTTCACTATGGTATGTATGCCACCATATGTATTATATATTTTTAATTTCTCTGAATGTTTGGACTTTTTTGGGTCTGTTCTGTGGTTGTTATTCTTGTCTAACGAGTTTGCTGTATAATTATTTTTTTATCTGTGATTTAGCTTGTATAACGTTTTTATATTTATTTATAAATGGTCGCTATTTTTATATGTTTTGTAATGCTGTTATTTTACTTAAAGGATCTTAACTGTGCGTTCATGTTATCTTAATGTGTCTTTATTACTATGTCACTATGTATAGGAGAATCAACTGTCATTCCAAATGTATGTTTTGTATTATATTTGATTTGTTACCCATGGACAGTGCAGTCTTTTTTTAAATGTATTAATATTAATAGAGATCAAAGTGTTAAGTGTATTTTATTCCAGATCAAATTGCTCAGAGTATTCATATCATCTAACTCCATGACGTCTTCAAGAAAAAGGAAAAAATATGTCCTTCATGAAAAGTAAGCAGAAACTGCCTGGTCGTGTCAGATCGGAGTATGACAAGTGCGACAGCACTTGCACGTTCTTCGGGTTCTACCAATTTCAGTTTTTAGTTGGTATGATTTATCTTTTAACACTCTCAAGTTTTTTCCTTGCTCATAGACCTGAATACAGAGTGTATAGCCTGTAAAGAGATTGTGTCACGACGCTGTGGAGTCAGGTGCTCTTCGGTTTTGGGGCATGTTGAGTTTTTGGTATAATCTTAAAGCTGGGGTTCATTTGCCTCTTTTTCAATGAAAAAAAACCCATCTGTCTTGAGTAGAAGTCCAAATATTAGTGACTGAAGGAGGTAGGGGTCATCTGGTTTCAGAGACAAAATTAGCAGGGAAATAGCCACCAAAGTTTCCAGACTTCCAAAGCTTTAGAGTCTTTGAAGACTACAAAGTTACATTTTTTGTGGCTTTAGTCTACGGATTTCAGTAAATCGAACACATCAATGTGTTCTTAAGTAGATAAAAGGTGTTGAGCCAAAACTGAAAAAAATCGACAAAAATTGCCAAATGAGCATAAAAATGATGGTTTCTTCAATTTCAGCGCCTGATTTCCCCATGGTGCCTTACATATGGGTGGACATTTTAGATCCATACAGCTGCTTCAAGTAGGTTGAAATTTCTTGTCTGTGTTTTGCTGCAAGGATGTTGATTCCTCTCATTTTATTTGGATTTTCATTATAAATTAAACTTTCCAAGATGTAAAACTACATTTGTGAAAAACTGTGTGTGTAAACACTATATTTCAGATTTTTCAGGATGCTAACATGAGCTTTCTCAATTTCAACAAACAGAACAAAGTCTTTGTTTCAGTATGTTTTCTTTCATTCTGCAGTCAATGTTGTAAATCAGAATATGAAAATGCTCGTTTTGAGTCCCTCTCTGGGATATATTTTACCACAGGATGTCGCTCTTTGTAAGCTATTTAAGTCTTTACGCTCTGGTGTCTTTAGATTTAGTGAATTTCTGTGTATTATTCTTAAATAATCTTTGTCTTGTGGAATGGGTGTAAAATCAGATTTCGTACAGGCAAATTTTGTTTCCACCTTGACTAAAATTTCTGCCCCCAAACTTCATTAACTTAAAATGCAAAAGAAAGTCCCTTGTTATTTTAATAAATTTTCTTCCTTTATGTCTGTGTTTTTGTTTGTTTTGTTGTTTTTTAAAAATTCCAATTGAGTATCCGGTGCGTTTTAATTTCTTACATTGACAACTGCGTGCATTACTGAACTTTGGTGTAGATGGTTGGTGGGTGCCCTGGTGTTGTCTTCTCCTTCTTCCCAATCATACATCCATCTATTGTCCTTCTCTCTCCTCCTTGTTTTTTTAATGTTTGAGTTTGTTACTCTCTTGTAACATGTCTAATCTTCTGAACTTAAAAGTTATATATATATAACCCAATTGTCTTGCAAGTGCCGTAAAATGTTTTTTGGTATTTGTTTGTGGTATTTGCTCAGAGAATCTGCAAGTGATTGGGGGGTGGGGTCATAGTATAGCAGGCTGTACCTTTCTTTTCTTTCCCACATTTGTTTCCTTCAATCTGTCTTTTTTTTTTTTTTTGCTTTAAAAATTAAATGACTGCAAAAAGAGTCTTACCCTTCAGGGCGGTGCTACTGACTGAAGTGTCTTCAGGCCATTCCCAAAGGGGGGACAATCCCCCTGGGGCGGTGCTACTATCTGAAGTGTTTTTAGGCCATTCTCAAAAGGGGGGACATTAACCTGTTCTTATACACAGCAGAATTGTAAATGGGCTGATTCACCAGTGTCATGCTCATAACTGCAACAGGGAACTGCTGCTTTTTCTTTCTTATCCTTACTACTGTCGTCATTTTGTATGTTTGTCACACTCTTGTGACGCGCTATTTCCGGGGTGCCTTGATTGTCGAAGCAGACTTTGTGCTGTTGAATTTAGAAGGTGAGTAGAGTAAGTCTGATTCATTGTAAGGGCTTCTCTGTTGACATCCACCCCTTGGCGCTCATATGACCTTATGCCGTGCCGTAAAACCTCTACTATAACAAACAAGTTAGGTGAACATAAACAAGAACGCCAGTGAACCCTCCAGCCACCTGCAAAAAAATATGAGAGTTTTGAGCTTTACACTTCATCATCCTCGGTGGTCCTAATATCGATAAGATCTTATCAGGAAAAGACATTTAGTAATTAATCCTTGACCGTTTTCATTATAATGAACATCAATTTGTAGGTCCGACGACTCATGATAATTTTTTGCAGCTCTAAACCTACCTATAATTATGTCGCACAAGTACCGAAGAATCGCCTATTGTAAGCCCCATTTGGCTGCATTGTGGTCTACTGCAAGCTAACTGTCCCTGCAATTGCAACAGTACGTTCCAACTTCCAGGGCTGTCTCAACAGTATTATACCCTCCCTCCCCCAATCTCTACAAAGAGCAAAGCGCCAGACTGCTGCTCTGGGTTCCTATCTACATAAGCACATTATGGGAGCATAATTAATACATGTACATGTAACGTAACATTCGCGCGCGCGAGTGTGTAATTCAAGAAAAAGCACAGGATATAACATGGAAATTATGGAATCACACACAAGGGACCTGCTGGTGTCAGTACATGTTTTAGGTTTTGGTGGAGACATGCTCTAACATACATAAATGTATATATACACTTATTTTTTTAAAGAGGTAGGAACAGCATCAAATTAAATGACATTACGCTATAAACACACACACACACACACACACACACACACACACACACACACACACACACACACACACACACACACACCTCCTAGGTATCCACACGCATTCTCGCTTACAAACGCATTTTTACTGGCAGAGGATGATGATGAAAAAGAAAATCTCTCTCTCTCTCTCTCTCTCTCTCTCTCTCTCTCTCTCTCTCTCTCTCTCTCTCTCTCTCTCTCTCTCTCTCTCTCTCTCTCTCTCTCTCTCTCTCTCTCTCACTCTCTCTCACTCACTCACCCTCTCTCTATCTATATATCCTCCTGTCTATCTATCTTTCTACCAATATCTCTATCTATCTATCCACCTATCTATCTATGTCTCCCTCTGATTATACGATGCGTATCTGTTGGAAGGGAATTTCCATTTTAAGGGCAAACTTAAGGAATAACTAATTAACAAAGCTCTCCCAACAAACTTTATCAAATTCGCCACATTAAACTGCTCAAAAGTTGTAGGGGTGTCGACGTGCTTTTCATAAGCCAAAAAACAACAAATCAAACTCAAGTCAATTATATTACATGTGATTGGTTTGCGAGTGCTCTGGTCTAGTTTGCTCCTATCGTTTCTATGAAAGATATATCGTCCTTATTTCTCCTCATTCTGTTTCTGTGTTTGTTACTCTTTTGTAACACCTCTAATATTTGACACTTATAATAAGATAAGATAAGATACATCTTTATTGTCCAGATCCTGGCACATTGGTTTGTGTTTCACCACATGTACACACACGCACACACACGTAAGCTTACAGTCTCATGCATAATATAAATGAGCAGCAATATAAACAATAATAATCGTAAGCTAGATTCACACTCAATGTTATTTTGATGCATGCTCTGGGGTCGTAAGTATACTTAAACAAGATTGTTAAGATGGAAGCATTTTGATAGACGATGGTAAAAGTGACCTTCTATATATTTCTTTCTTTGTTACACTAACTTTAAAACACTATTACCAAGATTAGGTCAGGACCCGGGACCGACTAAAGTTCGAAAGAAGGTGTTCATGGCGACAGGTCAACTTGGTAATAAGTAAATAAGCCAAACAAGAACGCCAGTGAACCCTCCAGCCACCTGCAAAAAAATATGAGAGTTTTGAGCTTTACACTTCATCATCCTCGGTGGTCCTAAAATCGATAAGATCGTATCAGGAAAAGACATTTAGTAATTAATCCTCGACCGTTTTCATTATAATGAACATCAATTTGTAGGTCCGACGACTCATGATAATTTTTTGCAG
>NW_004797549.1:159252-190750 GCF_000002075.1 Aplysia californica
ACTTACTGCAAAGAAAAGCAACGAACTCACAAACTCCCTTCAGGAGACAGCAGAGAAAGCCAGTCACTGGATCTGGTTGAAGCGAGAGGACGCAAGCTGGAATGAATCCTAAAGTTGACAGCAGAGGAAAACAGCCGAACTAGCGTGGAGACCTCACATCGGTGAGGGGGCTCGATGTGTCAGAAAAGCTGTAGAAAGAAAGAGCCCGAAACAGCGACGCATTCTCTCCTGATGATCTCCATGCTAGAGTCCGGGATACGGAGCGTTCGGCTGTGAGCAATGCATACGGCTGTTTAGACTACGTAAAGAGGAATATATCAAGGGGGGAGCGGGGAGATTCCGTTAAGACAGGTTTCCGTTTTATACAGGTTTCCGGGCAGGTTCGACTGTACTTGTAACACGTCGAGTTCATTTTATCTTGCATACAGAATCTATGTTATAGACCTCGTCATAATAGACCTAGGCCTACCTTGAAAACGCCAGAACAGTCAACCTGTCCCTGTCCCTGTCTGTGTCGGCAGGCAATAATTATAATAATACGTGTCTATGTTGGCCTATGGGTGATGCAGGCCATGGAATTAGAAATAAAGTACTTTAATTAAGGCCCTTTTTTTTCTTCTATTACTATTGTAAAACAGATGGTGCGGCGGCGGAGCAGTAAGTGCGCTCGTCTCCGAAGCGGAAAGTCCGGGTTGGAGCCTCGGTTCGGACACGGATTTTTTTCGCCCCCCTGCCCACCCGCCACCCAGCAGTTGGCCCAATGGCTGACTTCGAGTTGGGCAAGTAAAGGCGGCGTGGAGAGGAAGGGCCATCCTACCACAATATGCCGAAGGCCCAGGAAGTTGTCTCACTAACAAGACAATCCCTGATGTTCGGATCAAATTAAAATCATTTTTTAATTGTATTATTATTATTATGTACAAATATAGTTGGCTATTATTATGATTTTGTATTTGAATACCTTTCATAACGAAAAGACGAACGACTTCCTGTACACCATCAAGATGGCGGCCCTCGTAAGTAACGGACGAAGAAGTCAAATGAAAAGTCAAAGTATTGTTTCACCATTCTATGCCATATTTCTAGCAATCATGGACATATTTCTGTCTTGTTGTAATATATTCACCTTTTGTACTTAGATAGTGGGTTTTAAATATGGATCTAGAATCTATAGGCTTCAGTATACAAGGGCGAAGTCCGAAGTGTATGGACTCTCTTCTACTTCTACACTACACTACAACACACACAGACCCGGGGCCGGGGTCGTAACCGGGAACAAAGTCACGAAGTAAACACACCATGTAGGGTAAATCTTTTGTGATTTTTGAAAATTTCAGCGCCCAGTCAGACCCGGTAGAGTGTGTGTGTGAGAGAGAGAGAGAGAGAAGAAGAGGTGGGGGTAGAGAACCTGGGGAAGTTGAAGTTGAAGTGCCAGCAAATAATTATCGGCCACCTCTAGAATAGTGCAGGCGAGTCTTTTGGCTATTCTCACCCGGTGCGCGTTCACCGTTATAGCCTAGATCTAGGCCAACAAATTTTGCGTTCACCCTAAACCACAGAATTCTACACTGTGATAACAGAAAAATTGTAGAATTCTGGGCGCTTTTTCGGTAGTTCCCACCCCGCATTTGTTATTCGCCGGTTTTGGCCCCAAGCCAAGAGTAGGGGGGTTTCAGGGGGGCTTGCCCCCCTGACCGAATAAAAACAAGGTGGGGGGTTTCAGGGGGGCATGCCCCCCTGAATTTTACCACAATTTAATGTTTTGCAGTTGTTAGGTTTGACATCTTAGCTTGCCGCGAATCAAACGTATATAGATCTAGATGTAGGTCAGGCTCTATCAAATAAGGGGGGTGGGAACTACCGAAAAAGCGCCGAATTCTGTGCCGTGAACAAACGTTCCGTTACAACTGTAGCCTACTAAAAGCGACATGCGATTAAAAGTAGAAATGATGCAAACTATTTTTAGGTAAGGCGCCCATCTTGTTTGACGTCAGACCAGGATACCCCTCCGATCACGTGACTACATCTAAGTATAGACAACCGCACGGCACCAAAGATGGAAGTGTCTATGTATATATTATGCTTAATCTACACCATTTTCTCGGAAGTTCTGATAGCTGATTTGATATAGCGCGTCTGCGTTTGATGTCGAGCAATGACTTTTGGAGCGGTTCGATTCCGGTCCCGGACAGTTTTTTTTTTCTCTTTTCCTCCTCCCGACTGACCAACAGTTCCATAAATTATAGGCCTAATTTGTAGAGTTGCTTTGACTTTGAAGTTGTTGTTTATTTTTAAAAATGTATTAGTGATTAAACATGCAGGAGGGGGGGGGGGGTGGTAGATCTAAATTTAGATATCTAGATCTAGATCTAGAACTAGATATTATCTAGTCCTCCTGCGTCTTTACGGCAATTTTCGTGCGGTCTTCCATCATGTCCAGGTAGGCCTAATAGATCTAGATCTAGATCTAATCTAGAATCTAGATCTAGATTCTAGATCTAGGCTAGAAAATCCGAAATGTTACCGAAAACACGTCGTTCCATGTGGGTATCCCAGGAAGTGATGACATCACATTACTAAAATTAGCAGCCAATCAGAAAGATGCGTCATTTCTAAGTTTAACGGCATGTCTAAAAGCGTACAATTTTGTCTGTGGGCAGTGGAGAGAGAGAGAGAGAAAGAGAGAGAGGAGTAGCGCGAGAACTTCCGGGCAAAACAAAATGGCGACCCGCGTAGTTCGGCTCGATTCGAAAAGTTAAATAGCCGTAGCATCTTTGTAGACAACCAAATTAATTTACTTTTGTGTTTTAACATCATTTTTTAACTTTGTTTTGGTCAATTTGATCGTCCACACCGATAGACAGTATTCAGAAAGAGACAGAGAGAGAGAGAAGAGGGGAGGAGTAGATCTTGCGAGAACTTCCGGGCGGGTGAGAATAGCCACTTTCATAATTATCACTGGACTACTGGACCACAGTGATTGTGTTGTGATTATTCTCACCCGGGGTGAAGATAAAGGAAGTGGCTATCCTCACCCGGAGTGAGAATAAAAATGCGATCGACCTGTCACCCCGGGTGAGACTTGCCAGCATTGGCTATTCTCACCCGGTGTGAAACAAGGCCTGTTTTTACTAATTTCGGAATATTGTCTCTCGGTGTGGATGATCAAATTGACAAAAGCAAAGAAAAATGACGTTATAGCCCAAAAGTAAGCTAATTTGGTCGTCTATAAAGATGCTACGGCTATTTAATTTTTTGAATCGAGCCGAACTACGGGGGTCGCCATTTTGTTTTGCACGAAAGTTCTCGCAAGATCTACTCCTCCCCTCTCTCCCTCTCTCTGTCTCTTTCTGAATACAGGAGGAGTCTATCGGTGTGGACGATCAAATTGACCAAAACAAAGTTAAAAAATGATATTAAAATACAAAAGTAAATAAATTTAGTCGTCTTCAAAGATGCTATGGCTATGTAACTTTTCGAATCGAGCTGAACTACGCGGGTCGCCATTTTGTTTTGCCCAGAAGTTCTCGCGCTACTCCTCTCTCTCTCTCTCTCCCTCTCTCTCTCCACTGCCCACAGACAAAATTGCAAGCTTTTAGATTTTAGGCTAACAGTAGTAACACTAGAGCGCTGGAACGTTTGTTCACGGCACAGAAATCTACAATTCTGTTATCACAGTGTAGAATTTTGGGGTTCAGGGTGAACGCTACACTGGTTAGCCTAGGCTATAAAGGTGAACGCACACCAGGTGAGAATAGCCAAAAGGCTTGCCCGCACTATTCTCACCCGGGGTGAGAATAGAGGTGGCCGAGGATAAACTGATATATTATTCTCACCCTGTGTGAGAATAAAATTGATAGGCCTACTATTCTCTCCCCGGGTGAGAATAACGACAGCCTAATGTATTCTCACCCGTTTTTTTCATTTCCACCCTTTTTATTTTGTTTCGGTCATCTTAGTATGATCATAGGACCCCTGTCACTGAACGCTCCAGGCGACAAAATTAGCCTCCCTCTCTCACTCTGCTGAGCGCGTGAGGCAACTAAAATTGCCAGCTCTCGAGCGCGGGAGGCGACTATTGTCAATTTGAGGGAAAACCTTATCTTTTTCATGTTACCAGCAAATAGAAATAACATTTTCCAACTAAAAGATTGACTTAGGTCAATGACCAGCCTTCTTCTTCAGGTATCACAAATGCCTCTGACCAATGCCTTTAGATGAAAAATTTCACTCTCATATAAAAGTTAGGGAGATTTTGAAGAAGAAAAAAATGACAATGGCCATGCAGTTGCCTCTCTCTCTCTCTCTCTCTATCAGTGTCTAATGCTTCTTTTGATCTTTATGTTTTTATTAGATTTAACAAAAGTTCTTTGTTCCTTTGTAGTTTTTGTTTGTCTCTCAATCACTGTAGTGACATAAATTGCTTTTTTTTTCAGTCGCGGAAAGCTTTAAAGTATGTGGCAGTGTTGGGCACAGTGCCCGCTGTGGGAATTGCCGTGGGCTACAGAATGAGAGCGGTCCAAGCCTCTGAGAACAAGAGTGAAGAAAGCCGCGTTGTCAGAGCCTGTGATGTGAGTAGCAGGCCAGGTCTCACTATAATGGATATGTTAATATTTAATGTAGGATGGATATATTATATAACAAATAAGCAGCTCTTGATTAACTTTTGAGTAATTATTGCTTGTGTGATGTTGTTAACCCCTTGAAGTCTTGCCCTTACCTTTTATGTCTAATAGAGTCTAGGATTACAAAAACAAAGTCAAGGATGGTGGATAGATTTTAGTATTGATAGGGAACTTAAAGGGCAAGGTCTGAGATTGCTCCCCTCTTGTGATGAATGTTCTTGTTGGTTCATGTACGTATTTGCTCTTGAGTATGTTGGTGTGGATTGACCTTTGTTATATTGTACAGATATTTTGATTTAAATCTGTTCTTAAGTTAACATATTACATGCTTTATTATGTTGAGACAAGACAAAGACACTGCTTTTCAAACCCACATAGTATTTATGTGGTATTTGGCTGACAGTATGCCATAATGTCGTAAGTTACTCCTAATTATAGCTACTTAGAAATTTCAGACTTTTTTTTTTGCTTGTCTTTGACATCAAAGAAGTAACTGAAGAAATGAGATAGCTCTTAATAAAACTTCTCACAACACATGTAGAATTGTTTAAAGATGTAGCAATTTGGTGTGATAGCATACAGTTATTTTGTGATGTAGTGATTTGTGAAATTTTCCCTTCATGCATGTCATTGTAACTTAAAGTTTTTGTTTAGTTTTTCTAGCTTTTCTTTTTTCATCTTTGTTCCTTTCTCTTATCTATCCCCTAATATTATAACATTTTTTTCTCTTTGTAGTTACCACTGTACCAGACTTCAAAAGAGAATTTCCAGATGGCAGAGAGGGAGCCATACCCACAGAACTTTGTAGAGGAACAGATTGGTGTAGTTCGCAAGGCAGTCATGAGTTTTGCTGGAGGTTTTCAGGTGAGTGATGGTAGAGTACTGATGTTTTGCATCTGCTTTCTGGTGCGTGGGGACAAAGGTTTTACACTTTGCACACTGTGAGGGAGAGAAATGTGAATGCAGATGTGGATTCAGTGATGAATCATTAACACTGTTTCTGATTTGTTTGCATTTGAGGAATTTTTAAATTGCAAGTCTTCGTTGTTTAGTTCTCTTCTCGGAGGGTGAACCCCAGTGTTTGTTAAGACATCTACATTTTGTTTCAAATTTGCAAATAAAAACATATCGGCACTGTGCTGCGTTATTTCTTCTTTCAGATTTATTTATTAAACTAGGTTAGAATGACGTCAATTAAACTGTTGAGAATTTCTTGAAAAAAAAAGAAGTCAAATTAGATAGTACATTAAAAAGCCCATGTGGGCTGCTTTCTGATAAAACCAAGTTGGAAGAGATAGATGCAATTTTTGGGACTCTTGAATGGACATAAGGGCCTTGAACATCTTGCTCTTACTGGTAAAATTGACGGCAGACAAGGCAGAGGTAGCCCCAGAGCAACTTACTTTTAAAACCTTAAAGATCTTTTTAAATTTGTAAAAATGATCTGATCTGGTTTTTAGCTTTGTTCATGATTTGGAAAGCAAGATCTGAATAAAATAAATCCTTAGCTTACATCAGTTTCAAATTTTGGGTTTGGACTACCTAATATAGCGGATGACTTGTGTGGAAAGTCTTTGCTTTTATGAAAAGCGCAGAAGAGAATCTCAGAGAGTAAATTGATGCTCAGTAGAGATAAAATTGTTAGATGGTTGGTTTTGCTGCCATGAAAATATAATTTCTTGGTCAGAGAAAGCATGAATCTGTTCTGCATCATTTTATGTATTCATGCCTTCTTGTTGCAATGTGTCAGAGATGATTGGGTTTGTTTTGTTTTTTAGTTGACTCTGCCTTTGGCCCCTTCCAGGAGACTTGTAACAATGGCTAAGGAATAGGCTAACTTATTGTAATTTTTGTAATGAGTTAGTTATCATATCGACTTGTTTTGTTTTTCCCTTTTTTTTTCAGGAAACTTATGAGAGTGTAGAGTCAATAGCCATCACTGGAGTTGAACATACCAAATGTGAGTAATCTTTGCTTTTTGTTTTGCTGCCTAACTCAATACCACCTTCATTTCTCGTCATCACCCATTACCCTAAGCCAGCTGTGTACCATAATCTCACATTATGGGTCCTTAGTAGTTTCACTTTCACAACTGGCCACTGTTGATATTTTCCCATAACCAAGATAACTAAGTACAGTCGAACCTGTGTAGGACGGCCTCCCATTGTCAAGGAGAAAAGTGGCCATATAAGACAAGTGGCCGTCTTAGGCAGGACTGATCAAGATGAAGAAAACAAACCATTCCCTTCTGAGGTCCCAACCAAAGGTTGCAGCATTGTTGTTGTTGTTGTTTTCGTGCAAGGATGACAATAAAACGAAATGTGTCAGACGAGTAAGTCTATGAGTGCAATGTTAAAACAAACACATGGGTCGCCACCACTCGACCCGGAGAATGAGCAACACTTCTGTCGCAAGTTCTCGTTGATGTGCATTGTTACTTTGTTACTGACTGGGTAAACAATGACGACTCATCTCATGATTTGTGTATGAGTTCTGGGTGGGGCTTATGGGTTATGAGGGATCACACAGTTACCTCACCAGCAGCTGAAAATTTGTTACCTATTGGTCAACTGTGGGAGGGGCCAACGCAACATGATCGGTTGGAGGAAACTACCTAACACACAACGACAGGTGATTGGATTATGATGGCTCGCCCACAACGCCAGGGGCCAGTGCATGATTTATGACAAAACGTAATAGAGTCACTAAGGTGGCCGTCTAAGACAGGTGTTTTTGTTTGGTGTTATAGGGCTTGTGTGTTGCAATATAGTGGCCTCGGCGGACAGGTGACCGTTTTACACAGTGAAATTATATAGTAAAAATGCAAGGGGGAAATGGAAAGCGGCCATTTGTACAGGTGGCCATCTTATAGAGGTGGCCGTCATGGCAGGTTCGACTGTATACACGAAATTCTGTTCTGCAAATGTCGTCTAGGTTACTTTTGGTTTGTCGAGATCTTCTTTATTTATTTTTTTTTTCAATTGAGTTACAAGGAGAAAGCAAGCAGAGATTGTTTTTTTTCCACCAATTTCTTGAACTTTCTCCACATGGAACTTGGATCTAAATAGTAAAATACTTGTCCTTGATTGCAATGTATATATGGTTGTCATTTCATCTAGGGAGAGCTTGAAATAAATGAGAAACCAGTGCCTGGAGTAGTCAGAACAGGGCAGTGATCATTGGTGAAGATTTAGATAACTGTTCCAGGAATTTTGAAGGTGAGATTTGGAGATGATCAAATGATTGAACCGATACTTTTTATGGTAAGAAGGTTTAAGATATGGTACCTTTGTGCAATGGTTTTACTGTGGCCAACAAGTCTCCTGTCTTCTGTCTTTGCTGTTTCCCTTTCTGTAATGGACGTACTATTACCGAAAATTCCTGTGTGTTCTGTTGTTGTCAGCGAGTTTGGACTATGTGCAGAACAACCCTGGTGAGCTGCCCCGTGTTATCTTCATCGCTCTGGCCGGCATGGGAGGCATTGTTCTTGGATACAGAGGTAAGAACACAGTGTTGACACGATGTCTACTTGTACCATAAGTCTGGTCAGGCTGCAAAACTATCTTCATTTTTCTATTTTTCTCCAACATTTGTTTAATTTTTAGAACATGAGCCTGCATTCATGCCTCTATGTGTATTTAACCCGTTCAGGACTTCTGGTTACTCAGTGAAATATGGCCTCAGAGAATTAAATCTGTTTTTGTTTTTTTCACATAGTATAAATCTTTAAAAAGTTACTGAAAATAACCCAGAGCACCTTTACTGAAAAGAATGATACCAATATGTACATAGATGAATAAAATTATATCATCAAATGAGCAATATTTGTTATCATGCTTACTGTTTTATGACCACACTTCTGCTGACAATCCATGCCTGGTATGCTTATGGCCACCCCCCCCCCCCCCACACACACACACTGTAGCTCTATGTGAGCAGGCCACTCATCTGACCACCAGTGCATGGCCAGAAAGGTGTTTTGCACACGTGTCCTCAACCCATGTGATGGTGTGATAGAAGGCTTCTGACTTGTCAAATAAGATGCTTGTGTTTCTCTGATAAGTTAATTGTAGTGTATTGTACATTGTATATTTTGCAGTAATAAGCTTGTAATGATCCATGGTGCAGGTGACTAACAGTTCCTTGGATTTTGAGATAAGATTCGATGCAGGAGAAAAATGCATGTAGCCCTGTCAATTGGGGCTGGTCACTGTGCAAGTGACTTCATGGAGTCTTGAGTTTGTTCATTTGTAGTTCTGTTGAATACGAGGTATGGTTTTGGTGTTTATGAATATAAAAACCAGGGAAATCTCTCTTCTTTTGTTAGTTCAAGTTATTGAATCGGAGTTCATTGATTGAGTTTCACTGTATTATGTCAATGTGCTGCTACTGCTAAGGTCACCTTTTCTCTCGTTATCACTTTTCTAACATTTATAAGAGGAAATCATTCTCATTGCTCTATAAATTTGTGTTTGTTCTTGTAATATTTTTCCTTGCCTTTACATGAAAAATTAATTCCCATGTCTCTACACCACTTTGTTTGTTGTTATGTCTGATCAGGCGGCGTGGTACGAAAGTTCGTCTACAGCACAATAGCGGCAACTTCGACTGCGGCTTTGTGCTACCCCACAAAGACGATGGAGCTGAGCGACATAGTCACAGGGGAGATACGGGAGGCCTGGGAAAGCATGGCCGGACCCGCTAGCTGGCCGTTTGGTGAGTGAGGTTTCGTCGGTTGCTTGATGAAATCGTGAATACCATACGAAGCAAATTTTACAGGAGAGGGAAAAACTGATTTCCTCTGTCATTTGGCTTTCAAGACATAAACTAAATAGATAAATCTAGTCGAAATAATATTATAGTATTTTCTTTATCACGCGTGCTCATATGACCTTAGCAGTTGCGAGCGCCGTAAAACCTTATACTATACTATACTCCTTTCTTTATCATAGATGGTAATTTTTTCGAAAAAGTGTGGAATTTACGGTTTCATGAGGCGATTTTTGGGGCACAGTGTTTATTTGCAATTTTCTTATAACGTCAGATTACACGTTTGAGTTGAGATAATTGAAAAGTAGTTGTACATGGACATGTATCTCACTGGGCACTGTCAAAATATGCAGAAAAACGATTTTCGAAAATTTGTGGAATTCACGGTTTATCAGATGACCGATTGTTTGCCGAGCAATTTTTGTATAAATATCTAACTGTAAGCTAAAGGTTTGTCCATAGAACGGAATTAAACTCTTTGCTTTTTGGCTTTCATTGACGGTACCTGTCGTAACAATTCAGGGAGTCTTTCCAATGTGGTATTGTGCAAAAAAATAAAGACAAAGTATTATGGAGGCTGCTGTTGGAATGGGAAAAAAAGTCTTAAATCTTTGTTGTGCTGCATGATGAATTTCTTCATAGTTTTAAGGGAAACATTTTCATAGATTTTGGGCTCAGCAAAAGTGAATCTAGTGTCTGTGTTGGGGGTAATACATACTGCAGAACTTGGTTATGTAAAAAAATGATTTTTTGCTTCCATTAATAAGTGATACTTCCTCTCTCTCTCTCTCTCCCTCACTTCTGTCTCTCACACACACACTCTCTATTTTTCTCTCTGTCTCTGTCTCTGTCTCTCTGTCTCTCTCTCTCTCTCTGTGGATTTTACCCACCTATCTCATTCACTCTCTCCATTTCCGCTTTCCCTCCTTCCTTTCCTCTTTCCCTCTCCAAGAACTTCCTTAGTGATGACAAGTCAAACCATGTCAGGCTGAAAATCTGCAAGTTGTCTCCTTTTGACTATTATTGAGTTGGTTTTCACCTCACATCCCTATTTGATATTGAAAACATAAGTTTTGAACATGCTCCTCTTTTTTTTAACTTTTCAGGAGAGAGTAAGGAGGCACCGAAACCGGTAAGTGTTCTGGGTTGTGTTCTTGTCCTCATGACCTCTGTCAATTTGTCGGCATGTCTTTGTGTGTTGTGTTGTCTGTATTTGTTCTTTTGTTTGTGTGCCATGCATTGTCTGTCAGTGTACCTTGTTTTGACAGGCGGAGTGCTTACCAGAATAACTTCCGATGACACACTCCCTTTTTAGCAAAATCATAGACTTTAGATATGTGGCCTGAAGGTTTGAACACAAAGCTCACTTTGTGCACGCCAAGGACGTGACTTGTTCAGTAGCCACAAAATGTGGTGCGGAGAAAGTGAATAGTTCTGTTCATTAGTTTGTCCTACAAGGCTAAAGGATCATGTACCTGAGTTCCATGTTATACAATTGGGGGAAAAGGCACATAATAACAAAAATAAAAATGCCTGTTACTCTGAACTACTCTTCTGCAGATACTCTAGATTGCTTTTTGTTTTTAGTGTTATCAGAGTTTTGAGAGATCTTTCAGTTGCTGGTCCTTTAAGTTCCAACAATTTTGAGTTGACTAAATTAGTAGGCTTACTTACCTGATTTTCTGGGTAATTTTTAAAAACTTATTCGTCCTTTTTGAAAGCAAAAATCTAGTTATATAGTTAGAAAGGTTGTTGGAGGTTGAGTGTTTGTTCAGGCTGCTGTGTACTGTTGCCACCAAGACTTAGACCGGTGGTTCTTAACCTTGCAGGAGGTAGCTTTCTGAACCTCGCAAGTTTCTTACGTGCATTTACCAAAGCCTTCAAGTGGGGTGAATGAAATGTTGACACACACAGTGTGTGTCTTGACCTCTGCCGAATCACAGAGACTGACTGACCAAACCCTTTCGGTTCAATCGAACACAGGTTAAGAACATCTGACTTAAAGTAGCAGACTGACAGACAGGCTGACTAGAATTTAACAAGTCTGATGGAAGGGAGTTTAATTGCTCATTGCAGTTGTTGTGCTTCAATGACTCTGTTTTAGGTGGAAGGTTGTTGGGTGCTAAGGTGATGTTTAATGGACCGTTGGAGAGTGCCTCTAGCAGGTCCTATTTCCCCATTTTCACCGTTTTCTTTTTTCTCAAATACATGATGTGGGTGGTTGGCGGGTGCTCTGGTGTGGTTTGCTTCTTCTTTCCTATCAAATATCTGTCGTCCTTATCTCCCTTTCTTCTTTTTTGAGTTTGTTACTCTCTTGTAACACCTCTAATCTTCTGACGCTCATATGACCATGCAGTTGCGAGCGCCGTAAAACCTCTACTAAAACAAACAAACAAAATACAAGATGAGGTTATTTATTTTATTTCTTTTATTTCTACTCTCAGTTACAAGTCGTGGAAGGCCACCATTGGTTGATCCTTTTTCTTTTCTTTGTCTTGCTGTTTCTCTCTGTGTGTCTTGCTTTTGCTCAGCACTAGCACAACACAACAAGTGTCATGACATTTTGTTGTTGCTTGTAATGGTGATTGCAGGGTGCCACTGGTAGGTCTCACTTCTTTACTTTCCATTTGTTGTTTCTGTGTCTCTATTTCTGTTTTTCCCTGCTCTTAAGGGCCATAATTGCATTGATTTATTTCTCCTACTCATACCAAACAGAATTAATGGGTGGTTGGCTGGTACTCTGTTGTGGTTTGCAATTTCCTTTATATCAATCATCTATCGTCCTTATCTCTCCTCTTTTTATTGTATGTTACTATCTAGTAACACCTCATATTTTTGGCATTTACATGACCTTATTGTGTTGCAAGTGCCGTTAAACTCTTACTAAAACTTAAAATAATAACATAATTACTCAATCTACTGTTCTTTATGTCATCAACCAGGAAAGTCAGGAGCGTGAAGGCGACTCTGCTCCTTCTCTTCTAGCTAGCGACATGGCTGAGGAGACTCCGGCTGTGCAGCAGCTGAAGGGCGACCCGGGCCAGTCAAACCCCAATGACAAAGACATGTACAGCACGCGTTCCTCGTGAGCACGTCTGGAGGTGTGCCTGTGTGTGGCTGTAGGATGCGCGCTCTCCCCCCCCCCCCCCAACCCAGACCCTCCAATATGTGATTATCAAGATACTTGTCGCGTTGTAGTTCTGTCTATCTGGATTAAGAGGTTTATGCACTTTTGTAAATATATGTAATGCATATTATATATGTATGAAAAATGTTGAAGGAGGAGTTCGAATGCTATTCTAAATGTTCGGCCTATGTGGGTCTTTCACTTGTTTTCCTTATCAATTAAAAAAAAATGAATTTGGAATTGATCTTTTAGCATCACTTTTTGAGTCGAAGAAATATCTAGTTTTTAGCAGTCGACCGTGAAGGTAGAGACGGTTGTGTGCCTATTGTTTTGTTAACGGTTCAATAAACTTTGTACTGATTCCAAAGTGAATGTAGCTGTGATGTGTATTTTATGGTACTTAACTCAAGTTCTAGAAACATGTTGAGTATGTCAGATTGAAATTCTTTCTGAGTTGAAAGGTATCAGGGGCAGCCACAAGAGCTGCTTTGAACAGAGTCTGCGGAATATTGTACATCACTGATAACCTGGAGTGGGGCTGGTTTGTTGCTTTGTATGACCAAGTCTGTCACTTTGATGGATTTGTCAGGCAAAGGCTACCCAGTCACTGTGTCAGTAAGAATAAACTCCAAAATTTGAGAACTCTTTTTCTTTCTTAAGAACTGCAAATTCTTTTGCGAAAAATAGTTCAGATGTTGTTTTAAAAGATGGACAGTGTTGAATGTGATCTTGCCCTTCAAGTTTTTAAGCTGAATTGTATAATACACTGCTGTTTCAGGTTTTTTGAAAATGTTAAACAAAGAAAGATGAAACCAGATGAAAGTGAGACAAACAACTGTTTTGATGTTTGTTGTGGGAATAGAAGGAACCTCTGTTAATCGTGTTTCTGTGGTGAGTTTTTCATAAACCTGTCATTCGTCATGGCCGTGAACGCAACCATTCCTGTGTTGTGTAATTTCGTCATGTGGAGAACTCCCATGGTTCCTTTCCCCTTCTACACAGCGTTTGGCAGAAGTTCACATTCATCACTGTCACAACCATCAGAAAGTGCTAGATTTTATACCAGTCTGGCTCCTCTTGCCTTTGTAGAATGTTCTGAATAAAGTGGACCCCAAAGTCATCCATGGCAAAGGCATACAGCACAGTGTTGTCGTTTATCTTAGTCTCTGTCCCATGTCATTTTATCTCGGTCTGTTGTCGTTTTATGTTGGTCTGTTGTTTGAAGATTACTGTACTTTCTTCTTTGGGGGTCTGGGAGAGGAAGGGGGGGGGGGGGGGGGGGGGGCGTAGTTGCACTGCTTCTGCCCAGATGCATCATCATCACCTCAGATGGTGTCATGCTTGACTGCACTGCAGTTGACCCTGATTTGAATCCCCTCAATGAATCTTATTTTTAACTTTGGTTGTTTAGAGACTTGTCAAAACTTTCCTCTCATTTAGCTAAATCCTATCGGAGATAGGCAGTAAATTCATTGGTCCGACCACTTAGATTATAACATTTCAATGTGAAAGGGGCTTACATCCCTCTTCGTATCATTCTATTGCTTCATTCTCATACCTACATCAAAGGGTGGTTGGATGGTGCTACTGGTACTACCGGTAGATCCTACTTCTTTACTTCCTCTGTTGTTTCTGTCTGTATTGCCTTGTCCCAGCACTAAATGACCATTATTGTGTTGATGTGCATCTCTTCATTCAAACAAGCAAACATATCTACACCACCCCCGTACTTTCTGTTGTACATTGTACGTTGCTTCCCCTCACAATGAGGTGATGGTCATCATGTCGGTGGCCTTCCATCAGAATGGCTGTTGACTAGTAGGTCAGTTGGTCACATGATCTTGATACGTGTATACAGTATACACTAGGGCACAGGTAACTCGAACATGTTTAGGATTTACACATGTATTCAACACATCCACGGTTCTTGTTAACCATTATAATGAAAGATTAAAAAGATCTTAGTCAGAGAAATGGCAAATTGTACGAGCCTTCCTTGATTTCAAGTTTTCCGTGTTCATGGTATCTGTGCCCCACTGTATAAAAATGGCGTGCCAAGTCTCATCTTATTTTCCCAAGAGTTTTCTGTGGTGTGGTCTCTCTTGTAACCCTTCCATTGTCTGGCCGTGAGACGGTTTTCAGCTCTTTTGTAGGATTAGAGAGTAGGCGTGGCAGTGAAGTGGTTAAAGAACATCTTTTGTGTTCATTTGTTGGCCATCTTGGACACAAATAGATTTGTTGAAAGGCATAAAAAGAATATATTCTGAAACGTAAACTATTCTTATTTTAAAAAACCCTATTAGATTGAGCTTCAGCTTCTTTAAGTTTGCGCAAATTTCAAATTTGTTAATTGTTTATGTTAAATGCGTCCATCAACACAATTGAGATATTTTAGAATGCTGGTTGCTTCCATCCTGTCACGGTCAACCCGGGCTTCGTAGGATACAGTGTCCCAGCACAAAGATGGATATATTATATATATACTCCAGGAAATAATTTTCCACTTAGAAATAAAACTCATGTCTTCTATGTGGAAAAGAGAAGAGCCTAACCTTATGCAGTGGAACTCTGATTCAACTTCAACTGTCAACGAAAACTCTGGTTCAAGGAAAGGAAATGGATTCCACATATTTTAAAAGTTAATCAAATTCAAAGAAAATAACTCGGGCTCAACGAACACAAAAAATCATGAATAAGCAAGCTTGGATTCAACAAAATCACTTGCAGGGTGAACAACTCCATCTGACGTGGCTTGGCTCATTTTGCTCCCACAGGGAACTTTATCTATTCCAGGAAACCATCTATAGCATCTGCACCGTGAACCATAAATCGCTTAGCCTAGACCTATCGTTTATACACTGTATATTATGCGACCATCTTTCATACCAACTCACGTGTGATGTGTGATTGTAGCCTATTAATTACTATAAGAGTGCGTGTGTCTGGGGGGGGGGGGCGCCACAAGCGGTCCAGGTGTGGAACATTGGTAATCAGTAGAGATACACACTCCTCACAGTGGGTGATTGGTGGGTGCTCTGGTGTGGTTTGCTCCTTCTTTCCTATCAAACATCTATCGTCCTTATCTCCCCTTCTTCTTTTTTATGTTTGTTACTCTCTTGTAACTTTGTAACACCTCTAATCTTCTGGCGCTCATATGACCTTATGCAGTTACGAGCGCTGTAAAACATCTACTAAAACTAAAAAAGAACTCAAAGTCATTTTTTTCCCTGGCTATTGATTATTGATCTATATTAGGCCTACAATGATAAGCTAGTCTTGACATAGATCTACGTAATGAATTGCACGCTGGTCAAATCTTTAAAAAGTAGATGTGATCCAGATTTGTACCTAGGTTTCTCATTCAAAGGGCAGTGCATGACTAGTTTGACGGCTGCGGCTGAGACAAATATCGTATGCTGTTTCTGCTCCCACATAACACATAATATCACTAGAGATCGTCTTCAAGAGTTCTAAAATCAAAGCTAATCCTCTTTCTTTCTAATAAAACATCTATCGAACTTATCTCTCCTCCCCCTTTCCTTTGTATGTAACTCTCTAGCTACACCTCTATTCTTCTGCACTTATATTATGATCTATTTGTGTTGATAGTGCTGTAAAACCATGTCTAAGACTAAACTAAAAGTAGGTAACCCAACAGCACACTAGTAACCAAAGGAAAACAAAAATGTTTGTCTTCTGCTGGAATGTAATCTTAAGGGTTTCACATCTCTTTCAACAATGTAAGGTTATTTAAGAGGCGGGACCTTTGAATTAAATGTCCATCTCAGATATGTCTGAGCCAGGTGGGTGGAGGGCCTTGGAAACTCTCAAATAAGCCGACACCAACTTAAAAAATGCCCCACTCGGGATTTGAACCCATACCATCTGCATCATAGTCCTATGTGTTGCCAAAAGGGCTAATGGCGCCCCTGCTCCCAATATGCTTTTCCAGAGATTATAAGAGACACCAACATCAAGGTTGAAACAAGTCAATGATTAAAAAACCAATTTATTATTTTAAAGTTCATTATTATATAATAACAATGGTCAACTCCACAGAGTACTATGTTAAATTTAAGAACTTTAAGTAGCTCACAGAATGGTAAATGTCATAGAACATAGAAGGAGACTTTTGAAAGCACAAAAATTACATATTTCCACAGCTAATGCTGATAAATAAGATCATACTGATGGCAATGTCGTATAGACTACAATAAATGTTGTAAGAGAGTAAAAAACAATCACATAGTGGACGGAATGACACAAATATGGTAGCCAGCTAGAGGTCATAATACAAGAACATTACACAGATTGGCACAGTTTATGAACAAACAGGCCTTTACTACATCCCAACTGAACCCCCCAAAATTGCTACGAAAAATACTACAAAGTCCAAAAGAAACTGTAAACCACTATATTACAAAACTTTACCCTGCAAAATCCCATTGACACTGAAATAGAAACAATCATTATCTCACAGCTTTCTTGCCTTATTTGGATTAGAAATTATCTATGCAGGAATGCAGGTGACCACAAATAATTTAAGGGTAAATATTCACAACCATCAAAGCAAATCACATACAATAACTGACTCATGAAACAAACATATAATACATTGCCATGGTTACAAAGCAAAATGAACATTTTTGTTTTACTTTTCTTCACAAGGTGTGTAAAAATCAGACTTAATCATTGGTCACGTGACAGTGACAACATACAAGACTTACGTACAATTTCTGAGGACAAAATGAATTACAAATTACATATAAAAATAATAACTATAATGATTACATATTATGTGATAGCCCACTTAACAAGAGTTGCATTGAGGAATTAGGGTAAATTTGGCTGAACACAAATAAAATCCAAACTCATTTTTATGGCTTAAGGCTCATCATTGTTCCATAACATATTCTTTATTTACCAAGGATCAACATCTTTCCAATTATCAGTCTTGCTCTGAAATTCTCAAAATGTCTTTTTATGAAACTAAAATAGACTTGTGCTCAAATAGACATAAATCACTTTTTCATAATCTTTACCCATTTTCATTTTCAACTGCACAGTAAGCACCACATATCTTTTGTCATTTTGTGTCATCAGAACTGGATAATACACACATAAGTTGACAAGTATTATGTCCTTAGTCAATACTCTTGTTGCAGCTCTAAACAAATGTTTACACAACAAGCTTGAGTTTACATAAATATGAAATAATGGAAAAAAAACACACTCTGTAGGAAAGATAAAACTCAGATAGACCACACATTCTAGTCTCAGTTTTTTTCACAGCGCATGCAAGTTTTCATCAAAGTGCAGATTCAACACATTCTTCTGTTCTAGTTTGCACCACAAACTCACTCGTGCTAAGATGAAAAAAAAAAAAGGCCTTCCCTTGGACCAACAAGATCAAGCATGACCGAACGGTCAAACCTCATTACAAATACTGCCCTGTCTAGCAGCAGCAAAAATGCCGACATAAACGTATAGTAATCAGTCTTACATCAACTCACTGCCTATCCATGCTGCAAATGCTGTGCTCAAGACTGTGTCAACTACCTATCTTTACTGCAGCCCTTGCGGTTTCAAGTTCATAATTTATTTTATTGAGTTTTTATCGCAACTATATTTACGACTCTACATCAGTTAGTTGTTTCGTAGGGATAATTTAAAAGATACACATTTGAAATGGCGGGTACACAGGAGAGAGTAATGGGAAATGCAGCTGGTAGGCAGTGAGTTACAGATTCAAGTCAAGCAAGTTTGTCCATGATTAAATGAAGAATCGGGTTCAGCCAAACCCTTTTCCCCTGCCATCTGTCTTGTCTTGTATGTCTGTCTGTTGTCTCATACATTTTTACCCCCAAACAGTACAACCACTGTTGTGTCCATATATCATCCCTGTCATTCATCATAGTCGTAAGTCAAAATACTAGATTTTCAGTGTTCAGGATGAGCAAAAAAAACTATTGAACTTCAGGCAAAGTATTACTATGTTTTTAAAAAATGTTGAATCCATTTAAATCTATTTCTTTTTAAAAGAAAAATGAGACTATGATCAATCGATGTGAGTCATCAAACTGTAAAACATACATTTGATTTTCGAGTTTGAAAAAAAATATTGACAAACAAAAATGTTGAATGACAACAATGATATATATAACTCAGCTTCTTTTTCCTTCTGACTGAAAGGAAGAAGCTGGTAACTTAAATCAGTCTCAGAAAAGAAAAGAGACCGTAATTAGATATGCAATTCATATCGTATGAGACGAGTTGGGTCACCAAGAGATGTGTAAATTCTCTGTAAGATGTGCTGGGTCTCCGTGAGACCCATTGGTTCCCTACTGGACGCGTTGGGTCACTGGCACCTTTTGAGAAGGGCTGTTCGGGCCGAGACGAGAAGCTTGAAGGCCTCCTCACTGCCTGGAGCAACACTCTTGTCGGGGTGAAGTAGGACAGCCAGCCGTCGATATGCTTTGTTCACTTCGTCCCTGGTGGGAAGAGAGAAAAGTGTGAGGGAAGTTGGAACTGGTAGGTCTGTCTTTTTCTTTCCCTCTAATATTTTGTCCATTTTGTTTTTGAAAGTATAAAATATATTACAGTAGTCTCCGCCTAAACGCACGCCATACAAAACACGCTCCGCTCAAAAGCACGCTTTCGCCCTCTGACGGGTTTTTTACTATATAATTTAGACGTACAAATGCACGGTCACTCCCTCTAAACGCACACTCCGATCTGAGAAACACGCTGACAGGCAAAGCTTGACTAAGGGAAATTTCCACTACGACTACTGCACGATCTGCACAGCTTGCAAAATGCAAGCCTAGAAAACTGCGAGACTGCCCCTTACGCCGAACAAAGAGAGTGATGGACAGTGTTTTCACACACAACTTTCCACTGACACATAGGTCTAGGACTGGTCAGTGAAATATTAGGTTTCTGACCGGTGTTTGGGTGACTTCGTGTTGGTTGGCTAATGTTTAGTACAGTTTAGTTAGACCTAAACCTATGATGCGCAACGCGCGTGAATGCTCGTTCATGAATTTACGGTCGGGGAGGTCGCTTGGAAAGTCACGTGGCTGGGCCGCTGTCTCTATGACCATCACCAACAATTTCTGTTTAGGCTTGAATCTATTGGTTCCCGACATTTAAGGGTGCATTCATTACATCGAGTCTGTCCTTCTGCCCCCCACCCCCCACGCACACATACACACCCATTCAACGCATTCGCAGTAACCGCAGTCGGGGAATCTTTCACAAAACAGTCACGTGTCGTCACATTATCGGCCAAAGTGACCCCCACCCCAAAGGGAGGTAACTAGAATATCAAGGCAATGAGATGACTGCGTCCCTTCCTCCCCTTTGCTAAGGTTCATGTAAACGCACGCTCCTTATAAACACACGCTAAGGAGCCCTCCCAAGTACCGTGCATTTAGGCGGAGACTACTGTACCGTATTGTGTGTTTATTGTTACCCATACAGTGAAAAATTTTTCACTGGACATTCCTCGAGTGTTCTTGGCCAACAGCTGTCAGAGTAACTCTGGCAGGTGCTCTGGTGTGATTTGTTCCTTCTTTCCAATCAAACATCGACCATCCTTATCTATCATCCTTTGCTTTGTGTGCAAAGAGAAAATAGAATACCTAATTTTGTTTCTCTTCTATTTGAGCAACATTTCTAAACCACAAACACGGCTGAACTGAAGAAAATACGGCAGTCCCGTAGATTTCAACATTTAAGTTTAGTTTCAGTAAGAGTTTTACAGCGCCCACACTGCATGAAGTCATATGAGCTGAAGTGAAGACTCCACTGTATTTCAAATAGAAATTAAAAGTCAAGCATCTACCCTAACACAAGCGTTTCTTTCTTTCCCACCAACTCGCACTACCAAGGCCAAACAGACAAACTGGAAATGTCACAATGCAGAGGAATCAGGCGCTTATCAATTTTCGGGTATATACTGATATTGGTATCATCTTAAAGCTTGTTCATTTCTATTGCTTTCCATGAAAAAAAATACCATCTATCTTAAACAGAAGTCAAGATATTTGCAACTGAAGGAGGGAGGGGGGGGGTTCATCTGGTGTCAGAGGTTAAATTAGCCAGACAAAAGTCGCTAAATTTTGGTGACTCCTAAAGCTTGAGTGTCCTTGGAAGCTACAAGATTACATTTTTGTGCCTTTAATCAGAGTTTTTAAAGTCAAATTCAAACAAAAAATGTGTCTTTAAACGGACAAAAATGATGTTAAGTCTAAAAAAAGACAATATCTTAAATTTCCCAACAAGTAAAAAAAGGTGGGGTTTTTAAAATTTCATTATTTTGACGACACCTGATTTCCCCGCAATGCTACTCATATTTTACTCACTTTGAAGCCCCCGGCATTAGTCCAAGTCGCTCATGGTCACTTCTTGCGTTTTTTAACTTCTGTATCGCCTCGATCTGCTCTTTAGTGTAGCCTAGCTGCGTTGTGATTGGCTCACGCCTGCCTCCGTTCTCACACGTCTGCACGACGCCCTGAAACAATGCCTGACAGAAAAACAAAAACAGGAACAGAGTAGTAGTCATCAGAGCCACAGGAAAGGTTTATTGACATAATAATAGATAGCATTTGTATAGCGCAAATTCCCGCTCAACAGCAAGCTCTAAGCGCTTCACAATCTATACTATTACCTCAGCAGACCAGAGAGCATTCTGAAACAACCTCAACTTCCTGGGAAGCATACAGTGCAAGCAGCCATTTATAGGTGCTAAAACGTTAACATACTGACAAGATCTTTCACTGTCTATGGCCGGGTACCCATTCTCACCTGGGCGAATTGAAGAAAATTTGTGTAAAGTGCCTTTCCCAAGGACACAATGTCAGGCCCGTTGCTCAAACCCCCAAACACGCAACCTCAGGATTATGAGTCCGGTAGCCTAACCACTAGGCCACTGACGCCATCACTACAGACACCGAGAATACTGCAATAGCTGCTGTATCATACAACTGACTTGTAAGGATTCTTTTTTTTTACATTTACAGTCGAATCTGCTCTGGCGGCCACCTGTATAAATCAATAACCAGTACAGATGGTTCACTTCCCATCCCCCCCCCCCCCCACCCCACCCCAACTTTAAAAAATAAATAAATCTGAAAGTGTAAGACATGTCTAAGACGGCCAATTCTCTTCTCAACAATGGGTAGTCGTTTTTGAAAATTTTGATTGTATTTTAAAATGTTGAATCAAGAATGAAAATATCAAGCTGCTGGCATCAGTCAAACTTTCTCTATCAAGAATGAATCTGTGAAAGTTACTTAACTTAGTTAAATAAATTAAATTTTAAAACTGCAATCTTAGACAAATTTGAAAACCAAATTACGTAAAATTGCTGTAATGGTAGTTTTGTCAAAGTTGTCTGTCTATTAACAGTGTGATGTACCTATTGTTAAGAGAAAGTAACTGTGTGTGGTTGTGACCATTACATTATGTGAGTTATGTCCTTTATATCTGTGTGTATCACGAGACCATTAAGATGTGCTTTTCACGAATCACTCATGAACCACGGCAGCGCAGCTCAGAATAAACTCTCGAGCAAGTACCACGTGTCAGGTTGAAGATACGATAAACAGTGCCGTTGATTCTTCGAAGATAGATTCGATCTCTTTACCCTTCTTACCTCAAACATCTCATTGACCCCTTCACCAGACAGTGCGGACATCTCAAAGAAATGGAAGCCATGAGCGTCTGCCCACAGACGACCTTCAGACTCATCCACAGCACGACGAAGGTCAGTCTGAATAAGAGCAATGAACATACATATGTCAGTCACTGCAGCATAACTTGATCAGGGACAGCAAGCTATTAAAATTTTAAAAACTTTTAAATAATTTTTTTTTGGGGGGGGGGGGGGGGGAGAAGGGGGATGTAGAGTAATAATTGTATCCTTGCCACTATAATGCTGATAGTATGTGACTTATGAAAGACAGTAGAGCAATGAACTGTACAGGATGGTACAACAATGATCTTGCTATCACCTATGAAAATCAAAGTTGCTACAGTAGAACATACTTGACATGTATAAGAAGGGATAAGTGTGCATGTGAGTGTGTATATGTGTGCTTGTGCAGGTGTGTTTGTGTATTGTCTTTTACACGGCAGCGCAAAGGAAAAATTAAGGCTGAGGTGATCTGGTATGAAGCAGTTTAAAGGAGTGAAGTAATCATTCATGATGTATCTATAACCATGGACCCAAACTGAAAGTTAATTCTAGTGTTCTCTACAAGGAATCTTTGTATGTTTCATGCCACCTCTGACGCGGAAAAGATATAAAAAGAAAACTGGTATCCGCATATCCCATTTGCTAAAGATCTAGGTCTGCAATAATAACAATAGTAATACTAATTTAATGATAAAAATAACAATAATGACAATATAAACAGCAATAAAAATTACATTAACAATATTAACATTGAGAATAAAACTGTGAAAGTAATAATAATAATAATAACGGCAATAAAAACTGCGAGAACGCCTACCTTGTTGGCACACACACAAACGACAATACTGTCAGCCTCTGACTTGTTTGTTACTTCATTGCTCAGTTCTTCCATCCAGTAGTCCAAGGCCTCAAAACTCGCGCGACTCGAGACATCGTAGACCAAGATTGCTCCTTGAGTGTCTTTGTAGAACTCATTTCGAACCTTTGGGGTTTTATTGAAATAGATATATACATACTATAATGTATCTCAAACAAAGGATAAGAAAATTGTCAAAAGAATAAGAATATTGTCAAAAGCATTAAATATACACATCTCTTAAAAAAGTAGGAGAAAATTGTTAACAGCATTAAATATATGTACGCCTAGGCCTATAACTTATGCAGAACAGAACATTTTTGTAGCTGCTATATATAAATATAAGCATCAAATCTACACCTCTCGCATGGTTATTCGACCAAGACAAGAACATTGTTAATTAAAAGCATTAGATCTGTTCTTAACAGAACAGTGTATTTGTGAGGCACATTTTCTTTTTGACACTGTGCTGCTAAAGGTGACCTTCCTTGTGAAGTATTCAGATAAGCTTGTTTGTTTTAGTGAACAGAGGCATATCGACATGACCACTGCTACTTCATGCAAGGAAAAAGTAAGACAGACAAATAAAAACAGCATGAAGAAAAGAAAAAACAGCCTACCAGCAGTGTCTCCAACCACCTGCATAAGCATTTTTGAATTATTTAAGGTTGCAATGGTTTCAGCAACAATTCAGCTAAAAGGCACATGTTTTAAGAATAAAAAACCCTCCCCCCAAAAAAAAATTACATTAAAAAAATAAAATAAATGAATGAATGAATGAATGAATGAATGAATGAAAGAATGAATGAATAAATAATAATAAATTAATAAAAATAAATCCCACAAAATAACAAACAATGAAATTAACTTTGGTTATCATTTAACACACATGTCTTTAACTTATATATTTAAAAGCACACAATGATTATCAAGTGATGAAAATAAGGCATTCCATGACAAAAAAAACTTACCTCATAAAAGAGATGGTGCCCAGCCATGTCAAAGATATTGACTTTGATATCTCTTTCTTTTTGGGTCACTCTGGTCAAGAAGAATTGAATATATTTAAACAAATTCATTACAGTTATACTATTTCTTAATAACACATTAAAAAAGAAATCAACAGGCCAGAGCAATTCCTATAAATCTTAACACATGTGACCCTGGAAAGTATTAGTATGCTACTTTTTTGCTTCTCCAATTAGAACCAAAACAATTTTAAGACAAACCCATAACAATCCTAAGAGGCAGCATCTGAATTCGATTAGATGCAAACAATAATCATGTTTTGTCTTTTATGGAACATCTGTCACACATTTGAACATTCACATGCATCATCATCATCATCATCATTGCCTTTCTCACCCTGGATCAAGATGGGCCACGAACAAACACTTTCCACCATTTCCTATCCAGGGCTAGCCTCTTAATAATCCTGATAGACTTGTTTCACACAGAAGGTTTCAGGTCAGAAGAATCCTTTCGGCTTTATCAACTGTCCTTCATTATTCCTGCTGATGCAGAAACTCCTCTGTCTCCCAAGATCGAAACATAAACAGAAATGTTTGTTCGTGTTTCAGTAACTTTCAGTTTTTACAGAGTTGGCACTTTTTGGGAGACCAGACCAATGCATTTTTAGTTGTCTCTTACGACACAGTAACACGGCAGGCGTTATTCTTTGCTCCCCCATTGTGAAAAACTAGGGGGTCCCCACCTGAAGGGGCTTTTCACATTAACAGTAACTCCAAAACGTTATATCCACACCTATTATTTTCACACATTCACCTTCACCTATCTCGTAGACTGGATGTCCATCGGGTCGCTTTTGAAGATTTGGCCACTAGCCTCCTCCACTCCTTTCGGTCTTACCAAGGATTTTTCAGAAGCATCTCATCTCTACAGCTTTGATCCTTCTTTCAAGGTCCAGGTTTCACAGGCACAGGCAAACAGAATTATTGGCATGACCAGTGAAAGCATCAGATCTGATGGTGATATTTCTGTCAATCCAGATGGTTTTCAACTTGGTCATTGCTGCTGAAGTTTGCGCTATTCGGGAGTTTATATCTGGTTTTGATCCTTCGTCTGTCACTCTTGCACCCAGGTATTTGAAGCTGTATATGGTCTCAGGCCTCTGGATGTTGACTTGGATGTCCACTGTGATATTCTTGATGCTGTTAGACATCAGTTGGGTCTTCTCAGGGCTGATTTCCATGCTGTAGGCTGTGCAGGTCTTTTCAAGACAGTCTATCAAGTTGACTAGTTCTTGCTCTTGTCCAACAAAGCGTCTGTGTCATCTGCAAAACATAAGTTATTAATCGTTCTGCCACCAATACTGACTGCTCCTTCATGATCTTCAAGTGCATCTGTCATAATCCTCTCCCAGAAAAAGTTGAAAAGAGTGGGTGAAAGCAAACAACCCTGTCGTACTCCTGTTGTTCGGAACCATTCCCCAATGTTGCTGTTTAAAAAAAGACTGTGCTCATAGCTTTGTTGAATAGGTTTTCTATGACTTTGATCATGTTGGCGTTGATGTTGTATAAGTTCATGGTTGCCCACAAAGCTTCCTGTCATACTCTATCAAAAGCTTTTTTGAAGTCCACAAATACATGGTGATGCTCCTGTTGGTGTTGGAGGTACTTTTCCATGATGATTCTCAGGTTGAGTATTTGTTCATTTGCACTGCGCCCTGTCCTGAAGCATGCCTGTTTTTCTGCTATGATTTTCTCTGCTTGCGGCTTCAGTCTGTTGAGAATGACTTTCAGCATTACTTTACTAGGATGGCTGATCAAGATGATAGTACAACAGTTTTGATATTGTTGAAGACTGTCTTTCTTGGGAAGGGTGAACATCAAGGATTGAGTCCATGGTGTTGGCCATTCTCCTGTCTGCCAGATCTTGTTGTAGATTATCCATAGCATGTCTATCACCGCGTCTCCACCTGCTTGAACTAATTCAGCTGTAATGTTGTCTACTCCAGCTGATTTCCCTTTCTTCAGTGATGTGACTGCTGCCACTATCTCTTCTTTTAAGATATTGCTTTTGTCATTGTCTTGTGATTGAGAGACATTGAGCATTCTTGGATCTCCTCAGTTTTGTGGGTGTACAGTTCCGAGCAATATTCCATCTACCTATTTTGAATTTCTTGTTCCTCCGTTAGACATTTCCCTTCTCTACTTTGTATTGAAGTGGTCTGCCCTTGTTCGGTACTTGTGAGATCTTTTATGATTTGGTAAGCCTTTCTACTGTTGTTTTGATTCAGGCAGTCTTCAATTTCTTCACACTGTTCTTCAATCCACTTCTCCCTACATCCTCTCATTCCCTTTTTCACTTGCAGATTCGTCTCTCTGTATTCTTTTGCACCTTCTGGTTCCTTTTTCTTGTTCTTCAGAGCTCTTCGTTTGTCACATAGGTCAAGGATGTAACCCAGGGCTTCTTTTTCATGCGATGTTTTCCAAGGAGCTCGTTTACTGTTTTTGTTATGGCGATGTTGAAGGTGTTGGTAGGGGAGTCAACTTCTGTATCATCTTGATTTAGCGCTAGGAGTAGAGCAAACTCTCTTATGTTGCTTGAAAACATTCTAATATGGTTGGGTCTTTGAGTCTTTCAGGGTTGAACTTCATCCGGTTGTTGTCTTGTTTCCTGCACTTTTTAAGACCCAATGAGAATGTCATTATGGCAAGGTTGTGACCACAGCCGATACCTGCTCCTGGAAAACTTCTGGTCCTGGCAATATTGACACTGCTTTGAAAACGACGCTTGACCACGATGTAGTCTATCTGATGTAGATCTCTGCTTGACTGCACCACATCCATCTCCTTGATGCCTTATGAGGGCTGAAAGTGTTCATCAGCTTTAGGTCGTTATAGCTGGAAAGTTCCAGGAGCTGTAGACCTCTGTCGTTGATGTTGGTATTGCAGTAGGGTCCGCATATTCCTTCCCAGTCTTTCACTGCATCTTCCCAGATCTTAGTATTCCAGTCGTCTTGTACCACAAAATGATATCCTTCTTTGGTGTTTTGTCCAGTGCTTCTAGGAGTTGTATGTAGAAATCCTCCACTTCTTCATCGTCATGTGCAGTTGTTGGTGCATATATGCTAGGATGACAGTGATGTCGAATGGTGATATTTTCAAGCTTATGGCCATGAGTCAGGAGGGAACTAAACGGCAACCAAGATAGCATTCACGAGTCTTTTTGAATGAGTATTCCAACTCCATATTCATGGCGGTCTTTTCTGCCACTGTAGCATAGGTTATGCCCTTCTGGGGTTGATGTTTCTACGAAGTTCTTCCATCGTAACTCACAGTCCCAGAATGTTCCAACAGCATCTTTTCATTTCGTGTTCTAATTCCTCAACCGTCCCTGCTTCTCTCAAGGTTCTCACATTCCATGTGCCAATGACGATGTTTCGTCTGGAACATACACTTTTTGTAGGTCTTCCAGTACAAATAGAAAAACATCTACACATGATACTGCCCAACATACTCAGGCACAGTCTGATGTGCCCCCACCCAGCATACACACACAAACACACTCTCCAGCAACACAAACATCTGGTATATAAATACACATGTACACTGCACATGACAGATGACAAAAGAAACAAAACTTCAGACCACCACCATGTCATCACTCACTTTGTTACACCATAGTCAATACCGATCGTAGCCAAGTATTTGTTGACAAATCTTTTCTCGCAGTATCTTTTAATGATGCAGCTCTGGGGAGGGGGTTAAATTTTGAAATGATTGATGATAGGAATTAACCAGTCGATGCATCAAACATGTTATGGACATTTTACCTCACTTATGACATATACATATATATATATATGTGTGTGTGCCTACCGATTCTCTAGAGAAAGTGAAAGGATGGAGGAAAGCGACTTCGTGAGAGTATGCTAACAAAATAAAATCTGAATTTGAAATGACAGTAAATCTGATTAAATTTGACATTGGCCCTATTTCTAAGATGAAAAACTGCAGTATTTAAAGCTACTTAGTTTCTAAACACTTACTGTTGTTACCACTTCTGACTTTGAGTAGGAATGATATTTCCAAATATAATCTAATAATAATATTCAAGACAGTTCATCACCACAAGCATCTCAGTTTCGGCTGCTTTCTTTCCCAGACAAAATTAAATCTGAATTGCAAGAACTCCGAAAAAAGGGAATGTACAAACAAAAGGCCTGTAAAGTGAAAATGACATAAAGTAGCTAATCATTCTACCTCATTCTATTAACATGATGATCATTTTAAAATTAAAAGTTCTGAGATAAAAGCAAACAATCAATTTACATGAATCTTTGCTGCCTAGACTAATCAGACAAACTCATCCCGTTAGATATTAAATTGCGTACTACTGAGCAGCAGAATTGAATCTACCAATTGAATGTGCCACTGCCCCCCCCCCCCCCCCCCCCCCCCCCCCCCCCCCCCCCCCCCCAACCACCACAGCAAAAAACTGGATAACAGAAACTTACTTTTTTCTCAAAGAAGAAAGAAAGTGAAACTTAATAGGATAAGTTCAGACAGATACCATGGAGGTGGATTAAGAACCCAGTTCATATTAACATGACCTCAGAAATGTCAAATTACAAACCAACTTTATAGCCCAAGGAAGAGTTGTCTCAGTGACACACAGAATAAGGCTTTTAAAGGCTGACTTAGTAAGACTTGGACAGAACATGGGATTAGCATGAGAAGAAGGCCCAGAACAGTACATTGTACGGAACACCTTATTTGTAGCTTACTCAGCTCCTTTTGGGAAAAAAAAGGATGAATATATTCAATGAAAGATCAAGAAAAGGTCATTCAATATTTATTTAGGGCATATTAGCCTTTAGGGGTTAGTAAAATACTCACCTTCCCAACTTCAGCATTCCCCATACTGATAATTTTGACCCGCAATGCTGGCTTTCCTTTCGGTACTTTTGCTGAATGAGACATTTTGAGAGTGAACTTTATTCACCCAGGAAGGCTGTCCCAGAGGTGTACCAGCACAGCACAGACTTAGAACACACTTGAAAGGTTCACAATCACCAGTCTCCAAGTAAAACTGAGTAAAAAGGCGAAATACAGAGATATGACTGCTGCTACTTCATGATTTCGTAGTGCACAGTCACATTGTAGTTTAATTGTTGTTGACTACTTCACTCCTAGCCTACTCATGGGCTATATATTTAAGGCCGTCTATTTCTCCGAACGCTTGGGAAAAATAAACTTGAACTTTATTTCTCCGAGCAGTTTCTGTTCTTGAGATTTTTTGGTTAGGCCTGTTTGCGAATGGAGTGACCTGCGCGCGCGTGTGTGTGTGTGTGTGTGTGTGTGTAAGGTGTGAACGGGGTTGGGGGGTGGGGAGGGGGGAGGGGGAGGGGGGTGTGGAAGTTTTTAAAAATAACTTTTTAGTCTCTGCTTTACGGGTGACTAAATGCAAAATAGGTTACTGCCAAAGTCGAGCAGTCTTGTTTCCTCGCAGTGCCTTTTGAAGGCATTTTCAAAAGAAGTATAGTACAGGAATGTTGCCCCAACCACAGTGGAAGTATCTGAATATTTAAACATCTAAAAATCTCTTGCTCTAGAAATTGAATTCGATGCAAAAAATGCTTCTTCCCAGACCAGTCCTCGTAGAATGGCAGAGTGAAAGATGACGCCAAACTCTCGCAAATAACCAAAATAATCTCGAGAACGGAAACCGTTCGGTGAAATAGGGCCTACAGATCAGGTTTATTTTCTTGAGCGTTCGGAGAAATAGTCACTTTGTATATTTTAGGCTTTCGAAGCAAGTAGATCTAGATCTAGATCTAGACATACATTCATATATGTATATCTAGAGATCTAGATCTAGAATCTAGTAAAAACCCTCGTCTGACAAAATCGACACTGAAATAATTGCAAAACTGTGTCAGTGTTGTATCTTATACTTTTACAGCAAACTAAAACATAACGATTAAAATGCCATTCATTATCATAATTGTGCCCATCCTAATCATCACACTGACACTTGTCATTGGCATTGTCACCAGTCGAGTAACGATACCAACAAGTGTAATTAACTTACTTTCATTTGATAAATTGAAGTCTCAGATTTGAAATGTTGGTTTCATTCTATATATCTTTTTTCCAAATCTTGTTTCTGAAAACATTCCACGCTGATAAATTCATCGTTAACAAACATTTAGCGAGCATTTTGATGCGGGAGCCGAACGTGTTCACATCATGAAGTATGCGGAGTCGGCCATCTTGTAAACAAAGCAGCTTCGGAGTAACGGATCAGACTGTCAACCATTGGTCGAAAAAATTTTCATTGGTGACCATTCATAAATTAGACAGACTGCAGACTGCAGCCTATTAAGCTGTTTTCGTCCTCTCTCTCTCTTTCATCGCAGAGTTAAACATTATTAAATAAATATTCCCCCCCCCCCCCCCCCAAGTGTTATTCAGACCACAAAAATAAGTACAAAACCGACCGATGGCACTTTACTTTGTGTTTATACAACTTTTCGCAGGTAACATATCTTTCACCAGTAGAATGCAAGCTCAACTGGGGCATTTAGGCCGGAATAAAAGCAACTGCGCATGATCGCTGATATCAATATTATTATAACGTCGAAGTGTTAAGTTAAATTTGTGCATGTCACTCCACGTCACAATCACATTGTCATTCTTTTATTCCTATTATTTTTTTTCTATTCGTCAAAATATTTAGGACTATAAATCAGCGCTCATATGACCTTATGCAGTTGCGAGCTCTGTAAAACCTTACTTTAAAACAAAACAAAACAATTACACTAAATGGTACCGGTACTTTTTTTTCAAAGGCTGGCAACGGTGGTTTGACCTTCTAGATCTACAGACAGTCGAACATAAAATTAATTAATTCACAAAGTTATTATTTTTCGGTCGCGTCCTGAGTCAAGAGCGACTTCTGAGATTAGAGCAAGTCGTTGATGACATTTTCCATTGCGTTCACGAAAGTTTTGTTTTGTTTCATATCTTACTTACTTCACTTACTTACTTTACCTTCCTCTTGTGCCTTCCGTTGTCGTGGGAAGAAAGAACTTTCTGTCTCTTGCAAGCTAGATGGCCTGGTTGGGTGGGATATTCTGTGTTTTCAAGGTATCCTTTACACCCTCGATGCGGGTCTTCCTTGGTCTTCCTTGATCTCCCTCTTGCCATGTACCCTGAATATTTCTTTGTAATAATACGTTTATAAACTGGTGATCCAATTGTTTTGTCAGATGTCCTAACCACATGTGATTGTTTGCCTCTGCATGTGGCGAAGGACAGGCGAATAGTGTTGTTCCCATCATTTTTCTGATCCTGTTGTTCTGATCATGTCCCATCTGTTGGTGTTTTTAGTAGGGTTGTTTTTTTACGGCTCTCCTTAGACATCTCATATTGCAGGGGGGTTATCTTACA
>NW_004797549.1:192134-193566 GCF_000002075.1 Aplysia californica
GGGAGGGAGAAGGGTTGGGACCCCGCTAGTGTGTTTCACAATTGCCAGGGTTCGGACCTAGAAATGAATTAAACTGGCTCTATTCGTAGAGGTTGATGGGTAGCTCGGTGTACACGTTGTTGGTCAGTTTGATGACGGACACCGGGTGCTTGTCCCAGCACCACCTAAGGCCGTCACACTCCTTGACCCGTACTCTGGGGAGGAGCGGAACACACACACACACACACCAGATGAGTGTTGGTGGAATGGTAATTTGTTCGGAATTGTTTAATCCTATCCGTGCGTCTGGGGTCATTTTGTACCCCAGGGATTGTATTCTTCACATTTTAGAATACTTCTAGTGCGAAGATCTCTTTGAAACTTTCAGTGTTTCTTTTAAAAAAAATCATTTTGACAGACTGCTATGCAAAGCGTACGGATCGGAGTAAAATTCCTCTTTTTAAAGTGGGGGCACAGAGTTCCCCCTGTCGTGTGGATACGATTGAAAAACACGACGTAAGGATAGGGTTAATATGTCCACCCTTTCATCATCACTAATATTTATTTATAGAGGCACCAGCCATGTCTGCGTTTGTTTTAGACTTCGGCCACCCGTTGTTGAGAAGAAAAGTAATTCTATAGACAGTTGGACATCTAGGACAGTGTTAGATCATCAATTACACTTTCTGCCCACACCCCCTTACCTCCTTTGCCCCCTCCACTAGGCTTCTGTCTCTTTCTGTAGCCTTTCTACTGCTACTCTTTGGCTCCCTCTTACTGCTGTCTTTCAGCCACACCCCTGATCATGTGATAGGTAAGATCTACATTTAGCCTTCTCGGATAAGTGTGAGAAATCTCAGAGCTACTGTGTGCAAGTTGCGCACGTTAAAGATCCCTTAGTGGTCCAACATCGATAAGAGTAGGCTTCGGCCGCTACCTGGGCAAAATTCAAAATGTCCTACAAACTGAAAATGTTTAATGTGTCCCAAGCGCTCATGTGACCTTGCAGTTGGGAGTGCCGTAAAACACTTACCCCAAAAAAACAAAACAACAAAACATCAATGATTCATTTGGAAGCCCCCGCCGTCCATGTCTTGGTGCTGTTTTAGCAAACAGCCACCAGCTGTTTAGGAGGAAAGTGGTTGCTCTTAGACTTAGACTGACAGGTGGACATACTAGACAATGTCATTATAATAATAGGGGGGGGGGGCACAAGGGTGAATGTGAGAGTTGTTTGTTGTACAGGTGATTGTCTTAGACTGATATGTCCGTTAGAGCATTTTTGACTGTAAATAATCGCATTTATATAGCATTGTGGGATTTACAACTAACTTTTATTACCCAAGCAGACGCCCACTCTTTGTTATGCATTATCTATTAATTAATCACATATCACACAGTATTATGTTTGTGTGTGTGTGTGTGTGTGTGTGTGTGTGTGTGTGTATGTGTG
>NW_004797549.1:194065-199815 GCF_000002075.1 Aplysia californica
CACACTCTTCGAGGCTCCGAACATTTCGAACGGATAGGCTATCACACACACACACACAGCAACAACAAACAAACAAACAAACAAAATACAAACAAACAAACAGAACAAACAAACAAAAAAAAAGCCTTCCAACCAAAAAGAAAACGAAACCCCGAAAAGAGGACTGTATGGTATGGCGTAGTATGGTATGGTATTGTATGGTATGGTATGGTATGGTATGGTGTGGTAGGGTATGGTGTGGTACGCTATGGTGTGGTATGCTTTGGTGTGGTATGGTGTGGTATGGTATGGTATGGTATGGTATGGTATGGTATGGTATGGTATGGTATGGTATGGTGTGGTATGGTGTGGTGTGGTATGCTATGGTATGCTATGGTATGGTATGCTATGGTATGGTAAGGTAAGGTATGGTGTTGTATGGTATAGTGTGGTATGGTGTGGTATTGTAGATACATTTCGATAGATAGATGCCTGACCTGGAATCGGACCATCTCGGGCGGTCCAGACTCATCGGTGATCAAAGAATCCTTGAGGGCGTTGACCTCCTTCCACACAGAGCTACCCTCCCCGTACAGAGGAGCTACTGGGTACCTGAGGCGGACATCTCCCACACCTGGCGTACGGTAAAGGGCAGGGTGAGTGAGGGAGGGAGTAAATCTGCCCCCGCGGTTTTATGCACCCTGCATAATTCAACAAAATTTTATAATTTTTAGCAGAATTTCTGATTGTTTTCCTTAATCATTCTTTGTCAAAATAAACAGAATCGCATAATTTCACATTTTTGGGGGCTAGTTTGCATAATTTCTGAATTTTTTTGTTTGTTGTTGCATAAAACCGCGGTGACACATACGGGTGAGGTAGGGAGGAAGGAAAGGAGGGGGTCGGTGGGGGAGAAAGTCGGAGAAGGATCAGGATCTATCTATCTATCTATCTATCTATCTATCTATCTATCTATCTATCTATCTATCTATCTATCTATCTATCTATCTGAGAGAGAGAGAGAGAGAGAGAGAGAGAGAGAGAGAGAGAGAGAAAGAGAGAGAGAGGCGCTTAAATGATCAAAATTGTGTCGATAGTGCCGTAAAACATCTACTTAATCAAAATCAGAGAGAGAGAGAGAGAGAGAGAGAGAGAGAGAGAGAGAGAGAGAGAGAGAGAGAGAGAGAGAGTGTGTGTGTGTGTGTGTGTGTGTGTGTGTGTGTGTGTGTGTGTGTGTTGACTATACATAAATACCCGTATGTTTTTAAAGGTCTCAATCGAAAAGCACTAGGCCTTTTTTTAAAACTTAAAACTTGTGCGTTTTCTGTAAAGAACGAAAACAAATCGAAACCACTCGCCTGGTAGTCCCTGCAGTATAATTCTGGTTCCAGAGGCAGCCATTTTCCTGACGTTGCCCTTCTGGTCCAAGACGTGGGCTCCCTCGCCGGAAGTGTCAGCTGGGTCCCTGTCTGAGTCCTTGCCGTCGCCTGTTTTTTAAAAAAAAGAGCAGAGTACAGCCGACTCCATTTGTGTTGAACTCGTTTTGAGTGGATCTTTGGTTAAGTTGGTCCTTTTTTTAGGATTTCAGAACCTCTTTTTTTTTGTTTACAGTTCTCAAACGGTTAAGCTGGATATGGGATGAGTTGATCTATTTTTCACTTACCCGACATCGATTCATCCGTCGCAAGAATTCCACTTAAGTCTAAATTTTGAAAATTTTCGTTTTTTACACCATCCCAAAACTCAATAAAAAGCACCCTGCTACTACTACTACTGCTACTGCTACTTCTACTATCAACAACAACAACAACAACAACAACAACAACAACAACAACAAACTGCAGTTTAATGTTATGATCATGCTTTACAATTTTTGTGTTTTTGCTTTTCATGAACCCTGATAGGAATAACACAACCAAAACACGTTTTTTTTGTCTTTGGTATAAAAAGTACCCAAACGTACCTATGTGCATTGGTGCGACACCGACAATAATATCATCAAGTTCCCACAGTGTTGGAACCGAAGAGTCACAGTAATAGTATTGTTATAAATTCGCACCATGCCATTGAATAACGATCTTCATTGATGGAAATTACTCATATCACTCGTGATCATGTGAGAAGTACGACTCTCATGAAATTGTAAGGATTCACTTTATTCTTTATTGCTCAAGCCTTGCCTGTCAAAAGAAATTACCCCCCCCCCCATTTTCTTTAATAAGTCAACCCAGTGAAAAATATAAAATGCTTAACTCGTGAGAAAAGGAAGGTCTATTTGTACAACCTACGCAACATTTATGGAAACTTTGTTTAACGACACAAAAAGTCTTTATTTTAAATGTTATTGATATTCTGTGTAATATATTCCATTTACAATTATTTATGCTGTTTTCATGGAAGTCTCTCTTAATTGTAAAATGTATACTCTTCAAGTGATGCAGGCCAATAACCTTAAATACAAAATAAGGTACACGCACCTACCCACCTATCGTGTCGATGATCAAATAAGTTATGAATGAAAACAGACTTGGACGCTCACAAACACACAATACCCCCCCCCCCTAAAAACAACCAAAAAACAAATAAACAAACAAACAAACACACACAAAACATACCACACACTCACGGTGACGCACATCTATCACGCAGTTTCGCTTATTATCTCGAGGCCCGGGTTATGTGTTAATGGGGGTAAGGGAGATGATGGGGTATTTTGAGACAGTTTGTAGACCTACTCACCTGAGAAAAACTCAAAAGGCGTTAGATAGTAGTGATTCTGATCTGCCCCATCAAAAGCTTTTTTCTTGGTCTTTTCGCCGTTCCGACCACCTACAGAACTCACATCTTGCCCTTCCTGGAAAAGAAGAGGCGAAGCTGTTATTTTGACGGTCTACGATGAAGATGACCTTGGTTCAAATCCACAACTGGAAATTCTTGAATTTGGACTGTTTGAGGAATTTTAAGACTTTTCAGTCAGTGAATGAAAAGTTAAGAAGACACAATTGAGATTCTTTGAAATGCTTGAAGGACAAATGAAATTGAGAAACTGACATTGTGTTTGTTGTGTGGAAAGGTGGCGGAAAAGAAGAGCAGAGGAAGACAGAGAACTACATTGTACCTACCCAGATGACCCAATTGCCATAATATATACATGTATACTATTGTGAGTGGGTTATGAAGTTCGATTCGAACCGTGTGATGGGACACGATGGACTATTTTGAGTGGGTTATAAAGTTAAGTTTGAACCGTGTGATGGGACACAATGGACTACATGTATTTTGAGTGGGTTATAAAGTTAAGTTTGAACCGTGTGATGGGACACGATGGTTTGTTTTTAGAGGACTTTAACATTTTACATGTAATTGAACAGTGTGGTGTGACACGATGGTTTATTTTGAGTGGGTTATAAATTTAAATTTGAACAGTGTGATGGGACTGGAAGAGTGGAGGAAAAGAGAGGCAGAGTAGACCTACGACCGAAACGCGAAGGCACAATTAATGATGCAAAAGATTGGACACCGGGAAGAAGGCTGAGAGAGGGTGTAGAAAGAACGCAGGATAAATTTGAGGAGAGGCGTGGTACGTCTACTTCAGCACTGACAGGACACATAACAACAACATCAGCTGCTGCTACCTCTGCTACTGCTACTGCTGCTGGTGTAGCTGCTGCTACTACTACTACTACTACTACTACTACTACTACTACTACTACTACTACTACTAATGATGATGATGACGATGATGATGATGATGTTGATGATAATGATGAGGATACTGTAGTAATAAAAACAATGTAAAAACAATAATTATAATAGCTACAACAGCAGCAGCAGCAACAACAGCAACAGCAACAACAACAATCACAATAACACCACCAACAACAACTCACCGATACCGTCACATTGTAGGGGTTCCAGGTCAAAAGGGGCGTCAGATAAACTAGCTCAAGAGGTATGGCAAAACTGAACTTCTCACACACTCGCTCACATGTCCTGTGCGTATGAGAAACAAGCACCGTCAGCTCGATTCGTACCATGCAGCTCTCAAAATTGTGAGGCAGCGTGGTGAAATCAGGCCCTCGTCAAAATGCAGAAATGAGAGAAACAGGCATTTTCTGCCAGTTTGGAATTTTGTTATTACATTTTAAAAATAATTGGCTCAACCTCTTTTATGTCCCTATTCATTTTTCTGTTTTCAAAGACTCTTTAGCTATTGAAGTTACCGAACTTTGGCGGTCATTTTCTCACTAATTTTACAACAGAAACCAGGCGACCTCCCTTCATTCAATCGCAAATATGTTGAGTTCTATTCATGTTAGATGGGTATTTATTTCATCTAAAGCAAGGCAAATAAATCAGCTTTCAGATGGTACCTACAGCACCACATGCTCAAAAACTGACGGGCGCCTGATTCCACCGTGTCGTAACACAAATGACTTTAACATGAATCCCTTGACATAGGAGAGCTTAGCTCCTGACACTGATAGATCTAGGCTCAGTTAGAGAGCGGCGATCACTAAGGGCATCAAATTATTATCTGCGACTTCAGGAATTAAAAATGTTGAAGTCAAGAGAGAAGCTTGCAAGCTGCACGCATCTATATATACTATGTGGAAATGGAGCTTTTAATGCTACTAAAATGTGCCAAACACTACTCGGCCAGAATAGGTCTAATTGGCCATTGTGGAAGATATAATCCATCTTAATAAATGTACTTCTATTTCACTTATAAGATATTCGCCTATTATGCTTCGATCATCGTGGAACTTTTACTATCATCATGCTTCACTATGGGGTACGTGACTCTGGTTCGAATCCCAGATTGGGCGTTCCTAAACCTGCTCTAATTAAGGAGTTTTCTAGGCTGTCCTCTCATTTGGTTTTTATACTATTAGAAATAGACGTTACATTTGGAGGTTTCACTTTTAAAATGACCTTATAGTGTTCAGAGCGGCGTTGAATCCATTATATTGCATATAACAACACACAAATACTATTGTCTGTGCTCAACAGCAAACTTCATGCGCTTTACCATCTGCATTATTACCCAAACAGATCCCACAACACTCTGATCCTGTCTATGCTTCCCGGGAAGCATACAGTAGAAGCAGCCGATTAAGCGATTATCTCTAACAAACTGACCAGATCTTTCGCTGCTACAGCTAGACACCTACTAGTCCCACTCCGGTTAAAAGTGAGGGAAAATCGTGTAAAGTGCCTTTCCCCAAGATCGCGATGTCTGATCACTAACGCGCGCGCACGTGAGAGAGAGAGAGAGAGAGAGAGAGAGAGAGAGAGAGAGAGAGAGAGAGAGAGAGAGAGAGAGAAGTCTAGAAAAGAGGCGAAAGGAAGAGAAGAGAAGGGAAGAGAAAGAGCAAGCGAAGAGAAGAGAAGGGGGGAAAAGTAGAGAAGAGGTGATATAAGACGAGTAGAGAAGAGATGAGAAGTGAAGAGAAGAGAAGACAAGACATCACAAGACAAGACATTAGACAAGACATCACAAGACAAGACATTAGACAAGACAAGACAAGAATAATCGCACAGTCACCCTGTTCTGCAGTCAGAGTAACAGATCGGTGCCACCCTGGGCTGTGAGGTCTGGGCCACCCAGCAGTTGTCGTCGTCGAACCCTCGAGCGTTTACCTGTACAGACAGAGGGTATAAAGTAAAGAATACTGCAGTTGTACTTGTTGATACTACATCCACAACAAAACTACTACTACTACTACTACTACTACTACTACTACTACTACTACTACTACTACTACTGC
>NW_004797549.1:200683-201853 GCF_000002075.1 Aplysia californica
CATCATCATCATCATCATCATCATCATCATCATCATCATCATCATCATCATCATCATCATCATCATCATCATCATCATCATCATCATCAATTAATCACATGTAGCTGGGACCAGGTTGAGCTGGCCAGACTGCGATCGGAGCATCATAAGAGCATGAGATGTTATCAGAACTTTGTGAATGAAGATGCAACCATGAAAAGGAGGATGTTAAACATATATTTGAATGTCCAGGAACAATGGCAACTCGAATGGAGTTATTTGGACGAGTGGGGGTGCCTCTGAGTATAATGACAAATTTGGAGCAAAAAACAAACAAAAACAAACAAAACAAGATTTCTTCGTGGAGTCCACCAGTCCCATTAAGAAAAAAATCATCAACATCATCATCACAACTCCCTCTTCGCATCTAGTCTATAAAGCAACAACAGCTTCCAGAAGAAAGCTGCTCTCAGCATAACTTACTTACCCGTGTCTGTGATAGAACGGTTAAGCACTTCGCTATCTCCTACTGGAGACTGGGTTCGATTCCCGAGAGGGGAGAAAATTCAATTTGTATCGAGTATCTCAGTTTTTCTGTTGGGATGTTGTATCCCTCTCAGCCCAGGCAGGCCCAGACCACGACAGGCAGGGTCGGAAGCCCGTCTCCTAAATGATCCGAATCGTGTCGATTGGGGCGTAAAAAAAACCCTGGCCACCTACACTGCCCTAGTGGTTAGGCTACCGGACCCGTAATCGTGAGATTGCGGGTTCGGAGGTTCGAGCCTTGCCTCGATTCGACGTTGTGTCAGTAAAGACACTTTACATAGATTTCCCTTTTGGTTCAGTCCTTTCGGAGATGGTCGTTAAGCACAAAGATTTCGACTCTGAAATAACTTAAGTGTTGAAGGGGGCGTAAAACCTCCACCCTTTCACCATTTTCACATTTAAAAATAAAAACAACAAAAACATTAAAACAAAAACAAAAACATCTCACTCGTCTCCTTTGTACAGTGTGAACCTAGCTCCTCGCGATTCGCCAAGTTCCAACTTAGACAGACCACGTCCTGCTCTGTATCCGATGTCATCGATCTGGAGCAGATTACATAGTCAGTATTCTATCTATCTATCTATCTATCTATCTATCTATCTATCTACCTATCTATCTATCTATCTATCTATCTATCTATCTAT
>NW_004797549.1:204085-205419 GCF_000002075.1 Aplysia californica
AGACTGCCTCACCCGCTACCCTGGCGAAGAACACGCTCTTCGGAGCTCCCAACATTTTGAACGGATAGGCTACCACACAACAACAACAACAACAACAACAGCAACAACAAACCCAGAAGAAGAAAGCTCGTGCTGACACATACCTGTCGTGTCATCAACATCCAAGATGGCGGTGGGGAGGTAGGCAAAGTTCTCCAGTAAGTCTTTGGCGCCTGTGTAGGAGGCGAAGCGGATCTGACAAGGAAATAGACATCAAAATGATAATGAAAGAAAAAAAAAAAGAAACCCCCCACCCTCCAACAACATTACAGTGGGGTAATCTTCCACTACAATCTGTGGGACCGCCTGATTTTGTTCGGTTTTACCGTGTTTTCGGGTTATAGAGGTTGTTCAAGGAGATGAAAGAAATATCGGAGATACTTACGGTTTATAGGTGTTTTTTTCAGATTAACCGCTTTCGTTTAGGTTTAAATGAAGTCCACTGTATTCTGTTTATTAATCCCTATGAATCTATCTATCAGGGAAATCGAATAGAATTATCACATTTGTTTATCTGACTGTGACATGTAGAAAATATTCAGTATCAACCTCCATGGATCTCTTCAATAACTAATACATTTACTAAGTTCTCACTACTTATTAACGATTCTCTGAAGTGGAAACGACAAACAAACAACAACACGACAGAGCAGAACGACAAAGGCAAAAACAACAACAACAAGCCACAATAAATACAGCAACAACAATAAGAAAAACAACAAGAAGCAATAACAATAACAACGACAAGTACAAGAAGCAACAATATTATATTTTTTTAATAGTAAAGGGTTTTACGGCGCTCGCAACTGCTTAAGGTCATATGAGCGCCAAAGCAACAATAGCAAACAAAAACAACAACAAACACACCACCAAAAACATCACCACTACAACCACCACCACCAACTACAACAACAAAAGCAAATTTACAACAACAATAACAACAACAACAACAACACTCACCTTCTGTTGCAAGTCAAACCAGGAACTGGCGTCCAGCAAGTGGCGGTCACTTTCAAACGGCTCGGAGATGTTCTGGTCAAGTGTCCAGGCTCCCTCCAGGTAGCACAGAGCGGGCCTGAAGTAGCGGTGGAAGTTCCTGTGGGTGGTGTTCTGTGTCTTGAACGCCAGGAACCACTCAAGCATCTCTGAGATCTGCTCCTGGCGACGCCAAAGGGGAGTTTCAGTCTTAGTTTTAGTTTAATTTTTTTTTTAAAGAAAAGAAAAGTTGTTCCCGCATCTGATCCGGACATTGGGATACAAGTATTTACTTTTTAAAAGTAACAATAGCAAAAACA
>NW_004797549.1:205918-207642 GCF_000002075.1 Aplysia californica
TGGTCTATTATATTTACACTCTACTGGAATGGAGTAATAAATCTTGAGAGAAAAGTGACTCATGTGTTTCCAAGTTACCAAATATATATAATAGATGCATAGATTGATTCTCTATTCCGCTTTCATGGTTGTACACTGCAGAATTTCAAAGGTGTGGAATGAGTGAACACTCATTGTGAACGGAAGCCTCACTTGTTCACAATGGCGTCTTAGAAGACAGACTTTCCCAAGATTAGATCTAAGCGAAACGAATTTTTTAAAAACTCTGAAAATTAAACTACTGTGACTTCAGACTCCTCAGTAAAACTGTGCACCCTTTAAATGATTCTGAATCACCGTCATTTTTTTTTCAAATTTGAAAGTTAAGTGGTTCGGAAGTTTTAGGCGGCGAAAGTGACGGACTTGCACAAATATGATATGTATAGATAACCTCTTTGCACAGTTCCTTACCTTCACCGTTGTTTTTGCTGTGACCTCGGGCGGCACGTCGGGAAAGGGTAAAGGGTCCACGGCGTGGTATTCTGATGATTTCCGAGCGGCTGTGTACAGCTTGTAGTCGTTGTGACGTGTTTTGAAGTCCACGCCGTTCAGAACCAGGTCGTACTCACCCATACCTGGTGGAGAGAAGGCGGGGAGGGAGGGGAAGAGGGTTGTTGGTTTTGGCTTTGCATGGTTGTATGTTACTGTTGTGTTTATGGTGGTGCTGATAATAATAATATTATTATTATGGTTGTTTCTGTTGTTATTGATTTTGTTTTTTTAAACTTAGTTTTGTAGACGTGTTTTGAAGTCCACACCGTTCAGAACCAGGTCGTACTCACCCATACCTGGTGGAGGGGAAGGGGGGGGGGTTTGGCTTTGTATGGTTGTTGTTACTGTTGTATTAATGGTGGTATTGATACTAATATTATTGTTATGGTTGTTTCTATTGTTATTGATTTTGTTTTTTAAACTAAGTTTTGTTGACGTATTTTGATGTCCACGCCGTTCAGAACCAGGTCGTACTCACCCATACCTGGTGGAGAGAAGGAGGAGAGGGAGGGGAAGAGTGTCGTTGGTTTTGGCTTTACTTTGTGTGGTTGTTGTTACTGTTATGTTTATGGTGGTGCTGATAATGATATTATTATGGACGTTTCTGTTGTTTTTTATTTTGTTTTTAAACTAAGTTTTGCTGATGATGCTGATGATACTTGTTGTTGTTGTTGTTGTTGTTGTTGTTGTTGTTGTTAATGATGATGATGATGATGATGATGATGATGATGATGATGATGATGATGATGATGACGATGATGATGATGATGATGATGATGATGAGAATGATGATGATGATGATGATGATGATGATGTTGTTGTTGATAATATTGTTCATGTTGTTTTGCTATAGTTGTTGCTATCAACATTAGGCTAAAACAACACCTGGGCATGGATGGCTGGTGCCTCTATAAAAAAATCATTGATGGTCAAGGTCAAGGCTATCAACATTCTTGATTTTGTAGCTGTTGTTGTATCTATTGCTGTCGATTTTGCTACTGTTGTCATCGCTGCTGAATTTAATTATTTAACTTTTTTTTCTTAATCATGTTGTTGCCAATGTTTTTGTTATTATATTCACCATTGTGGTGATTGATTCTCCTTGTTGTTACTGCTTTTGTGATCTTTGTTGTTGTTTTTTTCTTTGATTGGCTGCTACAGCACAGTAAGTTATCCAAATTGAGTCAAGGGGC
>NW_004797549.1:207991-211747 GCF_000002075.1 Aplysia californica
TTACTCATATTATAAGAAAGGAAGATTAGAGGCGTTATTCAGTTATAGTTACACACTCGTTCATGGAAAAGAAGAGGGAGATATACGAGCGTATTATAAGGATGATACGTATTTGATAGGAAAGAAGTATAAAACCACAACACACAAACCAACAACCTCCCAAGAGGATTGATTCTGATGTGAAAAGAGTGTAGGGATTCAGAAAAATAATCACTTTAAAAACTGTATTTGTAAATGTTTTATCATCGATCAATACAATTTAGGTTACTTATGGAATTTCACAGAAAGTGTTTCACTTTATGATATGGTCCTCTGATGTGGAATGACTCACCCACATAAAGTTTCTGGCCTGAGTTTCCTGACAATGTTTAAAAAGCAGTTAATTAAGATCGTATCTTTTTGTTAAGGCATACTATTGTTAGTTTTCAGGTGAAAGTGGGGAAACGGTATAAGGAAAATATATGTAACGCCCCTATCAACAACACTATAAGGTTATTTAAGGACCTTCGAGTTAAACATTCTTCTCCGAAAGGACTGAGCCAATTGTGAAATTCCTGTAAAGTGCCTTTCTCAAGGACACAACGTTGGGACGAGCTGGGGTTCGAATCCCTGAACCCCCTACCTCACGATTACGAGTCCTGTAGCCTAACCACTAGGGTACGATACCGACGCCACCTCTTAGCTTTCTTGTTATCTCGATCAACGTTATGTTAGTGAAACTCGGCATAAAACACATACAGTCAGTAAATCATAATAATCACCTTTCATTAACAGCTTCTTGCTGAGCTATGACCTGCCTAGTTAGCCGAGCTATCCTCTCCCTCAAGATGGACGTCTGTTCTCTCACTCGGGTCAGAAGGTCAGACGGGTTCTGGACATTGGTCAGCGCCACAGCTCCGGACAGTGTCAAGGCCATCAGCGCTAGGAGTTGGATGGTTATCTGGGTAGGGAATTTTATTTTTATTGAAAAATTCATTTTTAAATGACAAATTTCGTTTTTTTGTGTCAGGGTATTGGCCACGAACAAACACTTTCCAACGTTCTCTATCCTGGGCCATGCTCTTGATGTTATTCCGTGGTTTCCCACTTTTCTGTACATCAATTTCTGTGACTCTTCTCCAGGTTCCACGTGGTCACCCACTTGATAAGTAATAAAGTATTGTTATTGTACATGACTTATGTCTTCGCCGACATGATTTACATTCATTTAAGAGGCAAGCAGGTTTATCCTGCTTGTCGGGGTCAACCTTGACTGAAAGGTTACAGAACTCTGCAAACAAACGGAGATCATGATGTAAAATTAAAAAAAAATTTTTTAAAGAAAGAAAAAAACAACCTTTCCCACACAGGAACCGAACTCATTATTTTCTGCGTGCAATGGCGAAGAGGCTGACCGTATGCCACAGACGCTGGAATGGAAAATCGGAAGACCACGATACTAAAATATTTCCGCTGATGTAATTGTTATGATTTTAACGCTCATTTCAACACAGTGATATCGTACAAGGGGCGGGACCTCGGATTTTTCACCCGTCTTTGATAGGATTGAGCTTAACCCTATCCGTATGTCGTGTTTTACTCTCGTATCCATACGACGTGAGGAACTCTGTGCCACAAATTTCATATATACTCGTCAATCCGATCCGTAAGCTTTGCATAGCAGTCTGTCAAAATGATTTTTAATAAAAGAAATACTGAAATTTGTATAGAGATCTTCGTACAAGAAGTATTCTAAAAAGTAAAGGATACAACCCCGGGGGTACAAAATGACCCCAGGGCGAACGGACAGGGTTAAGAATTTGGAGAACTCTTAAAAGTCCCCAGCAACCGAGAGTCAAGAATGCCTCGTTTGAGGATTCGAACCAGCGTACCAGCATCGTATTCAAGGATGGTATCAGCTGAACCAGGAGTAAGAGTCTCATCCGCTACAATGACGTTATAACGTAGTACTAGTAGAATATCGTTATCAATTTTAATGTTAGAGGTGGTTTACGCCCACATCGACAAAATCCAGATAATAGCACGAAATGGGCATAGACCTTGCATGCCAGGACCACCCTGGGCTGAAAGGGATACAACATCCCAGCAGAAAAACCTCCGAGACACATGATAAAAATTCTCCCTACACAGGAATCGAACCCAGACTTTCTGTGTGAGACGGCGGAGCACCAAACGCTACAACACTGATGCCGATAGAATATTCTTGTACTCGAAGGGGGGCATTTCTCGTTCTAATTGCACAGTAGAATTGTAAATGAGATGATCCAACAATGTCATTCTCATAACTGTGCCTGAACTACAACAGGGAACTGCTGCTTTTCCTTTCCTATTCCTTACTATCGTCATTTTCCTCTACTTCATCTGTATGTTTGTCACACTGTTGTGACTCGTTATTTCCGGGGTGCCTTGATAGTCGAAGAAGACTTTGTGCTCTCGAAGCTAGAGAGGTAAGCAGAGTAAGTCCCATTCCCTGTAAGAACTTCTCTGTTGACATCCACCCCTTGGCGCTCATATGACCATATGCAATTGCGAGCGCCGTAAAACCTCTACTAAAACAAAGAAACAAAAGGTAGTAATGTTTTGAAAAAAGTCAGGAGTGATCCCATCCACCCACGAGCTGAGGTACGCAAACCTTGCTTTTTAATACCATGAACTAAACTGAGGTTGCTCATTGGTTATTAATAAAGCAAACCATCAGTTAAATCAGTTTATTCTTGACAAGACAATTCAGAATTGGTCTGTTCTCAATTAGCTAGATCTAGGTATGCCAACAAATCGTTCTCCTCAACATTCTCTGAGACAGGCAGAAGCAAAAACTTTGAAACCCAAACAAACAAACGAAAAAAGAAAACACCAACAACGACGAACCCCCAAATATATAAATTTATAAACAAATGAAAGAAAGAACGAATGAATGAATGAATGAATGAATGAATGAATGAATGAATGAATGAATGAATGAATGAATGAATGAATGAATAAATAACTTACCATCCTTTGTCTATGGAGCTGAGAATCTGTGTCTCTCTGTCGTCCCGTATCTTTGTCTCTTCGCCTCTTCCAATAGCCAGTCTCTTTGCCTTTCGCCTCTTTGTCTCTCCGTCTCCTGTGTCCTGTCTCCTCGTCTCACCGTCTCCCAGCTACTTTGTCTCTAAGTCTCAATTCTCTTAACCAATCTATCACTCTACCAACACGCGCCCCGGACAAGTACTGTAGGCAGCAAAAGTGTCAGGGAAAGATCTCACCATTCTCGTATTTAAGGAGCCGAGACTACCACCATGTAAAACATCCAACCATAGATTGACCTGTGAAATAAGACCCTCATAGCGCTATCTTGATCAGCGCTGTACGCCTTCATGAAAAAAAAAAAAAAATCTAACCAGCCTAATGTAGGAACCATATATGTATCAAAATGAGATCTGTAAAAGAAACAAAAAAGAACTCCAAAAAACTGGGCGGACTCAAATGTTTCGACCATATCAGATTGAGATTTCAGAGGAAACACAAAAACAATCTGTATGCTGTGTGCACTGGGTATGGGGTCCACAGCGACCTTGGAATATCGTGTGCAATAATGGGCACGCAGGAGCAGATGGGTCAACTTTGGTTAATATACTGAAGCTATCAAGAATGAGACTAAACTGACTTTTTAAGGTAACTCAAGGGCATTTCATGACATGATGGACTATTGTATTTGCTGCTTCACGCTGGACCAGGAACAGTTGATTTTCATTTCCTAAATAGCCTTTTCAATAT
>NW_004797549.1:212726-214456 GCF_000002075.1 Aplysia californica
ATAGCACATGATATGTATTCAATGATGATTTTTTACAATGTAGATTACCTCTTCAAATTTCCTAAACGATCAGTAAGAACACTATTTTATGTCTATGAAGCAGATCTCGTAAAGATAGATCCCCTAGCCCATGCCCTGTGGATATGAACTAATCTGCAGAAAGATAACCCAACCTCAGTAACTCCATATAATTTTATTCTAGTTTTGACCTAATATCAATATAGAAATCTCATTTCTAAGCCTCTTTAATGCAAGATAGTGTGTGAAGCGCAGTGCAAAACTCTTTCTCTGCCAATCCGAGATAATAATAATAACAATATTGTATTTTTGATATGTTTAAAAAACAATTCAGAACTTTATACTCCTAGCAACCTACGTGGAGAGCCTGAACAGGTGGGTGACAGGGAAAGATGAGGAAGATAAAAAAAATTATAGCTTTTTGAGAGCATCCGAGCATAGAAATGAATGGAGAATTATGATGCAGATGACTACTGCAGATCTGGCACTTGGTGATATTTTGAAGAAAATCTTCCCTTCAAACTAGACCCTTCATTTTTGGTTTTTGACGTAAACCCGTTCTGAGTACTGTTGTCTGTACTGTAAGCATGGAATAACAGTCCAAGAATACAGTAGTTGGTAACATTTAATGTCATGGATATACTATACTATTGATAGTCTCAGCCATCATATCCAACGCCTGCGAAAAGAGCAGTTTCGAACCTCACCTGTTTACCAGCACACCATCCAGATAACTAAAGTAAAGTTGTTTCCGCATCCGATCCGAACATTGAGGATTGCCTTGTTAGTGAAACAACTTCCTGGGCCTTCGGCATAACAATTATTGTGGTAGGGTGGATCGTTTTTTCCCCCACCGCTTTTACTTCTCCAACTCGAAGTCAGGTACTCATTACTGCTGGCTCGGCAGGATATAACTAGTAACTAAAAATTGTAAGTATTTTATGCCCCCATCGACACGATTTGAATCATTAAAACTTAAAAGGCGACCTACCAACCAGCCCAGGTTGAGAGGAATACAGCGTTCCAGCAGATAGACGGAGATACCGATTAAAATGGAAAAAAAGATAGGGGCTCTCGTGGTCTAGAGGTATGGTATTCGCCTCTCATTCAGTAGGTTCGGGGACAGAACCCTGACAGTGACGGAACATTCTCCAAATTGTTCTCCTCCCCATCCTTTCCTTCTTTCTAACCAAAATACATGCTGTCGTCTGCTTTCGCCTTCACTTTCTGCCCCTTCTCCCCCAACCCCTTCCCCCCTCCTCTGGGTTCCTGGCTCTTTTTGAAACATTCCTACAGCTACTGCTACACTTTTTGATACTGTTGTCTTTCAGGCACACACCTGGGAAAGTAAGATCTAACCCCTAGCCTTCTCGGATAAGGGCGAAAAAATCTCTGAGGTCATGTGTCCATGTTGGGCACATTGAAAATCCTTTGGTGGTCCTAAAATGGAAAAGATTACCAAACTGAAAAGACTTTAATGTGTCATATGACCTTCTGCAGTTGGGGATAATATTTCTATTCCATGAATGAAGAACGAACTTGGATTCACTTCAAATGCGGACGACACGTGTTCATGGTTTAGATACAAATGTTTGATCTTTTTCATGTATTGATTCTTTTGCTCACTCACTCACTCATTCACTCACTCACTCACTCTCTCACTCACTCTCTCACTCACTCTCTCACTCACTCACTCTCTCACTTACTCACTC
>NW_004797549.1:215396-216525 GCF_000002075.1 Aplysia californica
TCGTGTGTGTGTAGGGGGGGGGGAGGAAGGGGGAGGGTGTACTTTTACTCCCCCTTGGAATGAACCCTCCCTGTTGAAATCTACGGCTTGTATCCAACTGAGCCTTGTCAAATTTGCGAGTATCTTTTTTTCAGATCACAGAATTACAGAAAAGATAGTTAACTGTTGTTCTGATCTTGTGCGGCATCAAAATCCCACAGAACACAAATAGTTCAGTTTAAACTTTAACATTCTCCTCAATGGCAAGAGTACGGATGAACAAGAAAGAAAAAAAGAAAGAAGGAAAAATAGTGCAAAGAAGGCAAAGTAGATATAGCATATATGTACACTTAGATATTATTAATCAAGAGTTTAACTCCCCTTGTTGATGGATAGTACCATACAGGTGGGTATGGTTGATGGATAGTACCATACAGGTGGGTATGGACATGGTTGGTTAGTGCTCTTGTGTGGTTTGCTATAATATGTCTCCTGTCAAACATCTATTATAATTATTATTTTCTCTTCTTTGCATTTTATTCTCTAGTAATACCTCTAATCTTTACCCCGTATAGCCTCTGGCCTAATTGTGTTGCAAATGCAACTCGTACTCAAATTAAAACAGTACCATTACGTGAATAATGTTTATTAGTTTTTTTTCTCTTTAATATGAAACAACTCGCATGAAGAAGTCCCTATCCCCTACTAAAAGGCGTTGGAAACTGAGATCGAGATAATGAAGTTGTGTAGAGTGCAACATGTAATAATGTGAAAAAAACGTCACCAGCTCAGGGAGACAACGTTACAAAATTACCAGTACCTCGTGTATACAATACCCAGATGTTAAATAACAATGACCATCATGCAAGCTGTTCTCTTCAGAACACCACAAGCGCTGGAATCTGCAACGGCTCTAGTTTCTAGAGAAATTTCATAGACCAAAAAGCGTTGTGCAAAAGAAGCAAAGATTGTATCCTATAAGGTGGCCCATTCTTCTGTTTATGAGGACAAAAAAGGGACATGAATAGTGTTACTAGAGTCGACATCTGTTCAACTAGGCTTAGAACGCTATTTTTCTAGAAGGATGTACATTGCATCACATAGAGTAAGAGCAGAGATTGTTAAAAAAAAGAACATGCATTATTATATT
>NW_004797549.1:216640-218889 GCF_000002075.1 Aplysia californica
ATAATTATATTATCATCGTTCTTACTACTATAGCGCGCAATTTATTGGGTTTTAAAAAGAAAATGGCTTTCAACAACAAAAAAAGAGATAAGCACATCTTATAGCGTACAATCTTTGCTTGAAACTTCGGCTACATATATGAACACCCCCTTCAAAATAAGGTATGTCGCAAGGGGGAGAAAATATAATTTCTCAAAATGTGTGCATGTTCTGATCTCGGAGCGTATGTTCCCTTCATCAACAGACTTGAAACACGTCCACCATTCCGTCCGCCTTGTAGTTGTACTTGGGGAACTGAAGTCGACCATACTTCTGCCATACGCCGGACGCCTGGAGTGTGGAGGGAGAAACAGACTGGGTATGATTTAAAAGGTAACTGAACTCAATTTTTTCTCGATATGTTCTGTAAAGGCCCTTAGCACACGGTTGCATTGTGTCAATGTAGCTAATGATTTTGGTTTGGCATCGTGAAAAAATCAGGTTCTCGTCAAATTTGCATGACCTTGAATTTAAAGATTAAAAATGCCTGACACTTTTAAATTACAAGTTCTATTTACTCAATTCCTAGTTTTGAGAAATTTGACGTGAAATATTTTGAGTTTCACAACAGTTTTAATTTTAGTAGAGGTTTTACGGCGCTCGCAACTGCATAAGATCATATGAGCGCCAGAAGATTAGAGGTGTTACAAGAGAGTAACAAACATTACAAAAAGCAGAAGAAGGGGAGATAAGGACGATAGATGTTTGATAGGAAAGAAGAAGCAAACCACACCAGAGCACCCGCCAACCACCCACAGTTTCACAACATGTCAAACTTTTTCAGGTTTGAAGGAAGGAAAAACTGTAGTACATCTTACCTCTAAATGTGCAAGGAATTCAGCGTAGGTTTGTCCATACTCGGTTTGCAAGACTCCATCTCGGTATACATTGATGACGAAACTGAGGGGAGAAATGGGAAATAACTCCAATGTTTATGATTTCTATGAGTTGTTTTCCTTAGTTGCTGTGTTTGTAGTTGTTTGTTGTTGTTTGTTATTTGCTGTCGTTGTTACTGTTCTTGTTTTAACTGTTGGTGCTGATATTGTTTCTCTCTTAGAGTTATTATTGTTGCTGTGGTTGTTTTTGGTGCTGTTGTTGTCGTTGTTAAATGTTGTTGTTGTCCTTATTGTTATTATTTTTGCAGGTGTTTTTGTTGTTTTTGTTGTTGTTATTGTAGCTATTCATGCTGTTGTTGTTGCTGCTGACATTGCTGTTTCTATTTATGATGATGATGATGATGATGATGATGATGATGATGATGATGATGAGGGTGTTGGTGTTAAAGCTGCTGTTTATGCTGCAGTTGCTGCTGTTATGGCAGTTCTCACTGACGCTGTTATTATTTCAATTGCTCTTGGTGTTCGGGCTGTCTTAGATGGTGCAGTTATTAGTGCAATCGTTATTGTTGTTGTTAAAACTGTTGATGCTGATGTTGTGCTGCTGCTGCTCTTTATTTTGCCAATATTATTGTTATTGCTGCAACAGTTGTCATTCCTAAACCTGCACTAAAATGTTAGATATACATACGGACGCAGGAAATGACTGTTGAATTTCAAGTATGTTTGCTTGTCTGTATGTGTATTATTAAGTTTGTGTTTAAGTTTAATAATAGTTTTAACTTTCTGTACATCTTACTGCTTCAGCGTTGCTCTGATAGTCTGTGTGGGTACGCGCTTGCGAGCGCACGCGCACGTTTGTGTGTGTGTGTGTGTGTGTGTGTGTGTGTGTGTGTGCGTGTGTGTATAGACTGACCCTCCAGACTTGACCACTCTCGCCAGTTCGGCCAGACCAGACGAAGGCACATGGTCATCTACAAAAGCACCAGCCGCTGTAGCTATATCAAAGGAGTCTGTGAAAGAAAAAAAAGGTAAACTTAGTGGGTTTGCTTCACACTTGACGACTTACATTCCATTGTCTAGATCTAGTGGTCTCTCTTTATCTATAATTTATTGTGTTCGCAATTATAACAAACAGAAACACACACTCCTACGATTACACATACACGATTACACATACATTTATTTTTGAGTCAAGGGAGAAAGAGAGAGAGAGAGAGAGAGAGAGAGAGAGAGAGAGAGAGAGAGAGAGATAGGGAGGGAGGGAGGGAGAGAGAGAGAGAGAGGAAGAGAGAGAGACAGACAGACAGACAGACGGACAGACAACCGATTAACTCTCAGCAGACTGCCGAAATCGTTAAGAGAACAGCAAAG
>NW_004797549.1:219062-221276 GCF_000002075.1 Aplysia californica
TGGGGGGGGGAGGGAGAAACAGACAGACAGCCAGCCAGAAACACAGACAGAGACAGAAAGAGTGCGCGGTTTAGGAACAGAGAATAAGAGAGAAACAAACTCACTATCAGCAAAAGGCAGACTGCCCAAATCGTTGAGAGCACAACAGAGGAACTGGTTGTATGCGCCTGTGGATTGGCAAAAGTCCACCATAGCCTGCGCACCATCGTGTGCGGTGAGGTCCCGGAAGCCGCGCTGATGCAGGGCCTTGCCTATCACGCCTGTTGGTACGGAAAAGAGGTGATAGTTTAGTTTTAGTAGAGGTTTTACAGCTTAATAAGGTCATGAGCGACAGAAGATTGGAGGTGTTACAAGAGAGTAACAAACATAAAAAAGAAGAAGGGGAGATATGGACGATAGATGTTTGATAGGAAAAAAGAAGCAGACCACACCAGAGCACCTGCCTATCACACACCCGGATAAGAGGGGAGAGGGAGAGAAGAAAGGGTTATAATTGTTTTTGTTGTTGTTGTTGTGGTGGTGGTGGTGGTGACGGTATTGGTGTTGCTAGTGGGTGTGTTGTTACTGTTGAAGATATTGTTGTTGTTGTTGTTGGTGGTGGTGATGATAGTGGTTGTGGTAGTGGAGCTATTGGTGAGGTCATGGAACCCTTGCTGGTGGAGGGCCTTACATATCACGCCTGTTGGTAATAAAAAAGAGGGGCGGAGGAGAGAAGGGAAAGTCATTGTTGTTGTTGTTGCTGCTGCTTTTGTTGTTGTTGTTGTTGTTGTTGTTGTTGTTGTTGTTGCTGCTGTTGTTGTTGTTGGTGGTGGTGGTAGTAGTGGTCGTTGTAGTGAAGCTAATGGTGGGTGAGGTCATGGAACCCTTGCTGGTGGAGGGCCTTGCCTATCACGCCTGTTGGTACAAAAAAAGAGGGGCGGAGGAGAGAAGGGAAAGTAATTGTTGTTGTTGTTGCTGCTGCTGCTTTTGTTGTTGTTGTTGTTGTTGCTGTTGTTGTTGTTTGTGGTGGTGGTAGTAGTGGTTGTGGTAGTGAAGCTATTGGTGAGGTCATGGAACCATTACTGGTGGAGGGCCTTGCCTATCACGACTGTCGGTACGGAAATAAGAGGAGGGGAGAGAACGGAGGGTTATTATTACTGTTGTTGTTGATGGTGGTCGTGGTGTTGATGATGGTTGTGGTGGTGGTAGTGGTATTGCTGGTGGTTATGTTGCTGTTGTTGTTGCTGCTGTTGTTGCTGCTATTGTTGTTGGCGATGATGGTGATAGTGTTACAGATGAACACGAACTTGTGGAGTTGCAGTGTGCGTCTCAACTTATCACCTAACTAGACTCAATAAGTCAATCTCAGAAAGGACTGAGCTAAATGGGAGATTCGTGTCAAGTACCTTTCCCAAGAACACAATGTTGGACCAAGCTGAGGTACAAACCCCCAATCCCGCAATCTCACGATTACAGGTCCGGTAGCTTAATACGAAGTGCCCATTTGGTTGATCGGCTCTCTAATACAAACCGATCACCAACCGATCGCCCGACTCGTCGCTTGAGAACAAACGCGTTTGTTTGTTTGTTGGTTTTTTATGGTAAGTGTTTTACGGCGCTCACACCTGCATCAGGTCATTTGAGCGGTGTTTGTTTTTGAGGCGACGAGTCGAGCAATCGGTTTGTGCCACCATAGCCGCTTTACGCCCTCAATCTGGCTAGCAGTCCGAACTGAACCGAACCTATCGTGCCAATGGACACTGGGTATGACCACTGGGCTACCGACGCCACTAATGTAGATTGGATTGGAGGTTAAAATATTCACGCGCTCTCACCTGTGCCGGCACAGACATCGATGACCTTGACCTGGCTTCTGTCTGGGTGCTGTGACGTCACACCGGCCACGATGTCAGCACAGATCTGATGTCCAGAGTAACTGACCGCCAGTAGGCTTTTGTCGTACTGGTCAGCTACACGGGAACTATTGTAAGCTGGGAATATAAGGAGCACATGATTGTTGAGAGAGAGTGAGAGAGAGACAGAAATGAACGTACTGGGTAAATGAAACATGGATGCTACTAAGATTCTAAGACGCAGACAGACTATGTGTGTGTGTGTGTGTGTGTGTGTGTGTGTGTGTGTGTGTGTGTGTGTGTGTGTGTGTGTGTGTGTGTGTGTGTGTGTGAGAGAGAGAGAGAGAGAGAGAGAGAGGGAGAGAGAGATAGAGAGAGACTT
>NW_004797549.1:224544-226343 GCF_000002075.1 Aplysia californica
CATACATATGCGCGCGCTCCTTAACATACTCTTTCACACATCTTGTCTCCTACTCACATATTGTACACAAACATGCATATTGTATATTTAGACTCACAAACAGACTCACAGTCACACACACAACATTTTATTATGAAATAAATTAATAATAAAGTTGTTAACTTTAATCATATTGTTTAAGCTACATACATAACCAGATTTCTCCTTTAGTGTCAAATTGTTCCTTTCTGACAGGCAGGTCTCTCATGACAAAAGCAGTGACAGAAAACAATTTTCTTCTTCCCACGATACATGTATTATTATTATTATTTATATCGTTTCTCCTCGTATTCGTGACTTGGAAAGGAAGAGAAAAGTGTTCTGTTCGCCTGTCTTGTATTTGAATGCTGATACTATAAATTTATTAACAGCATCTCCGTTTTATTATTAAAAGGAACAGAAAACAAAACGCAAACACGACCCCCAAAAAATAAAAAAACAAACAAACAAACCCCCCCCCAAAAACCCAGTTACTTTGCTAAAATCTGGAGATTAATGAATTTGGTAAGATCCATTACACGTATCTTTATCATTCTGTTATTGTTATCTCTTCTAGCCTTTCTAATATTTTAATGGTCTCGTCAATTTTTGGGCATGTGGAGTTATTAGAATCATCTGAAAGCTGATTTATTTGCCTTGTTTCTTATAAAACAGATATTGATTTGTCTTGGATAGAACTCAAGATATTTGCCTTGTTTCTTATAAAACAGATATTGATTTATCTTGGATAGAACTCAAGATGTTTGCGATTGATGGAAGTGAGGTCGCATGGTTTCAGTGGTGAAATTAGCAAGTCAATGACCGCCAAAGTTTGGTAAGTCCAATAGCTAAAGAGTCTTTGAAAACTTAAAGATGACAAATTTTGTGCTTTTAACCAATGTTTCCAGTAAAATTCACATGGAAATGTGTTTTTAAATGGATGTAAAAGAGGTTAAGCCAAAAAATAAAAATTCGATACAAATGTCCAAACTGGCGGAATAATAATGCCCGTTTCTCCGATTTTGTTATTTTGACGAGCGCTTGATTTCACCGCGCTGCCTCACATATTATACCCAACAAATACACTCGCTGGAATAAAAAAAAATAATATGGCTGCGTTAATGTTCTAAAAAGATACGCTTTCAAATTAATTTTAAAGATTCAGTATTAATTTTCTTTCTTTCTCCCAAAAATTGGGAGAGTATTCCAAGTTTTAGGGCCAGTAAATGCAGTTAATGATACATTTAGCATTTAGAGCGGCGTTCCGCGGCGTTTAAATCCCCGAACGCAAGACAGTCCCGTGGTATGCCTTTCTATGAGGTCTAAGAAGAATGGCCGGTTACAATTGGGTGAAAACGAAGTCATAAGGCGAAAGTAAAGTTGTTCTTCTTTTTAGGGGGCTTTTGAATGGTCAAAGTTGACCCAGAAATAGGGCATGTGAGAAATTTTAAAACAAATGATGTGGCGAAATGGATGATGCTATGAAGTTGAAATTTGGACAAATCCAAGGAAACTTTTGAAAATATACAAAACTTCAGCTCGTAGAGCGATCTCGACCAAACAAAGACACGTTGGAAATTCATTTGTCGTAATACTGTGTCTTTAAGTCGTTAGAGGGTTTGGTTGATTTTGTTTTGTTTTGTTTTTCTTTGACGAAGCAGATGGGAAACGATTGGAAGCCCCAAGAGTCACAACTATAAGTGGAAAAATAAATAACTTGGTCATGCTGATTTTCTTTTCTTAACATAGCCGCGATTTTCAAGATCTGTTTGTGAAGTATA
>NW_004797549.1:226814-235228 GCF_000002075.1 Aplysia californica
ATGCCTTTTTTTATGAACTTATTTAGTTTTATAATGTGCTGCCTTCCCAGATTGCTACCATAGCAAGTGATTCCAAAATTTATCAAAGTTTCTATTGTGGTGGTGTAGAAAATCTGAAGGAAGGATGGATTCAGATTTAAAGACGTAACGGACACATTTGTCCGACCAGCAGCAGACAAAAGGCAATGTTATGTCATATTTTGAACCTTCATACACAAATTAGTAACACACATTTGCATATTTTGTTGTATACATTTTGTTGCTTGCCTTTCTATGCTTTGGATAATAAAAAGAGAATTTAAAAAAAAATGGCATGAATAACAAAGTAAAGCACCTATTTTTTAAGTACCCCAAAACAGCGCGTCCTCAATGAGTTAAGTGCAACGGCGAAGGGGCTACCCATTACCCCCACCGACATCGGTGATAGTCGGAAAAGAAACATTTTGTACCCCCAGGGTTGTATTTTTCACATTTTAGAATACTTCTAGTATGAAGATCTCTTTGAAACTTTCAGTATTTCTCAAAAAAATCTTTTTGACAGACTGCTATGCAAAGCGTACGGATCGTATTAACGAGTAAATTTCCTCTTTGGAAAGTGGTGGCACACAGTTCCCCACGTCGTATGGATACGATAGTAAGACACAACGTACGGATCGGGTTAATAATAATTAACGCTGCGGGAAACAAATAAACACAGCTGCAAAAAGCCTTACTATTCCTCATCACGAAGTAAAACATCATATGATGCACGACGTAGTGGAATCAGGCGCTCGTCAAGTTTTGGACATGTGGAATTAGTGGTATCATCTTAAAGCTAATTCAGTTGTCTTGGTATTGGTGAAAAAAATGACCATCTATCTTGAATACAGTCTAGATATTTGAGATTGAAGAATGTGGGTTTTCAAAAGTAGGATTAGTGAGAAAATGGCCTTCAAAGTTTGGTTATTTTCCATAGCTTGATAATCCGTGGGTACTGAAAACTCACATTTTTGTGCCTTTAATCAACGTTTTTTTTTAGTCAAATCCACCCAGAAATGTGTTCTTAATTGGACAACAATGGTGTTAAGTCAAAAAACAAAAATTCGGTAAAAATTGCCAAACCGGCAGAAAAATCCTAGTTTCTTCAATTTCATTATTTTGACGAGCGCCCGATTTCACCACGCTGCCTCACATCATATAGGCAAATTAATATCGAGACTTCAGCAAGTCAGAGTTGACTCAGTAGTCAGATCGGTCAGGGTCAAAATAATGAGAGAGAGAGAGAGAGAGAGAGAGAGAGAGAGAGAGAGAGAGAGAGAGAGAGAGAGAGAGAGAGAGAGTGACTGACCTCAAAACGCTGTCGTCATACGCCAAACGCGCCAAGTAACCAGAGAATGATTGGGACCATCCGAAGTAACGTATCCCTGCACGGGTAGCCTTTTCTCCTTGACATATTATGTGAGACAGCGTGGTGAAATCAGGCGATCGTCAAAATAATGAAAGAGGAGTAACAGGTATTTTCCCGCAGATTCAGAAATTTTACTCGATTTTTTTTTTGGCTCAACAACTTTCATGCCCATTAAAACATTTCGTATAGATTGTACAGAAAAAACATTGATTAAATCCATAAAATATGTAAATTTTCAGTTTCCACGGGCTCTCAAGCAAAGGCTGTAACTAAACTTTGGCGACATTTCCCCCCCTTATTTTACCTCTAAAACCAGGCGATCCCACCCTCTTCAATCGCCAATAGCTCGACTTGTATCCAAGATAAATAGGGTTTTTTTCATGAAAAGGAAGGCAAATGGACAAGCTCTCAGATGATACCAATAACTCCGTACGCCAAAAAAAAAAAAAAAAAAAGACTAGCACCTGAATCCACCACGTCGTGACACATATTATCACGTTTTACAACAGCTTACTACATATCTCAGTTGACCGCAAGGATGGTATCTGTTAGTGTTGCTGTCGGCGTAAAAATACCCCCTTCCCCTCCCACTCCAGTTCATCTTCCCAGTAAGCTGTCAGGTCAACGACACTTGATAAGTACATTCAGCTGACCACAAGACTGACCTATTTGTTTCATTTACGTTCCTCTTGCACGAGGTATTATTTTACAGGAGATACAACCCCCCCCCCCTGAAGCGTAGTTTTGAGCAGATAAACTTCATTTTCATAAGGGAGCCTACAAATGCCATGAGAGATATTCGGCTCCCTTATGAAAAGGAAGTGTATCCACCCAAAACGCTTCAAGAAAATCCGTTTTTTTTTGTCTCTCCTGTAAAATTTAAAAGCCATAGTTTACTTGGTCGCCCTCGATTTGTGAACGGTAGCTTAATATAACCTCTTTGGGTTTTTCCTCAGAATTAGTCCTTGTTCTGAAGCTCTCTTTCGTTTCTGGAGAAGAAGAATAGGACTAACACCCCCTTGCGCACGCAGATCGACTGCTGTTCATCGGTCAGCGGAGAACGGTGAGCGGAGGCGCGATAAATCGAGCTCTGAAAAGCTTATAAATGGCGTTTAAAAGCCCGTATAAGCTTCACTAGTTGCTACATTCATTCTTAGCTTAAAAAACAACAACAATAACCATACGTTATAACTGCAAAGCGAGTGTAGATTTCGATGTTACTCTGATAATTTCCGTATACTTCCATTGTCAGCTGCACGCGTCTTTTCGCAGAGGGCGCCACCGTGATTTTGAGGACGCTTTTCATAGGCTCAAAGAGCGGAGTGAACCATCGAGTAGAGTACGATCTTTGGCCCCATATTGGTATTGATACATCTTTAATGTCATTATTATTGTCCCATGCGCGTTGTCACCTAGTCGGCATAGCGATAGCTGCTCTGAGCTGCTCCGTTTTTAACGTCTAATAGCAGTGGGAACTTTTCTTTTGTCTTTGTTTTTATAGTATGCCAGTAGCAGTGTAAGTTTTTAAGACACTTTCAAAACAATTTACATCATTTAGCTGGCGGGGGTTTCAACCAGTGGCGGTGGGTAGTGAAGGGTTCACGGGCTTGAGCCCCCTCCCTCCCCACCCACCACCCCAAACTCTATCCCAAAACAAAATACAGTTTCTCCATAATGAAATAAGTAGTTGAAATCGTTATGACCGCACGCAATGAACACAGAGTGATCACCTTGGCGGCTTGCTCGTTTATCAAATCACTGTCCTTACAACTATAGTAACCCAGCAACCAATCAAATGTATTTAGGGCTCAGAAAAGGATGAGCCCTTTCCCACGGCCCGTCCTTAATGAAACTCTTCTTGTAAAAAGGTAGATGACTTGAAAAAAGAACACTGTACTGAGGGCTCACGCTCTCCTAGCTCTGACAATAGGGTGAAAGTTTACGACACACTATCCCCTACTGACACAGATACATAAGCGCTCATTGGTTCTTTGTTGAGTGCGTTCAACTTTCTTGACTACACGGCCTAATCCAGCTCATGGAAGTAATATGTTTGAAGCGCTGTGTGTACATGTTTGTGTTTGTATCGCTGAGATTTAACAGTTATAAATCAGGTCGAACTACAATTAAGGCAACTTTTTCATAACATGAAAATTAATAAGAGGAAATCTGGAGGTGAATCGGCTCCGTCCCAACCATCAACAAGAATTTAACTAAGAACAAAGAGATGGAAAACAAAGGTAACTCTTCTCGTTTGAATGGTTCTCAAAATGCCATGGCTCACCGTGAGTATTGTTGTGTTTTTTTTAAAATAGAGGTTTTAAGGCGCTCGCAACTGTAAAAGGTCATATGAGCGCCAGAAGATTAGAGGTGTTACAAAAGAGTAACATTTAAAAAAAGAAGGGGAGATAAAGACGATAGATGTTTGATAGGAAAGAAGTAGCAGACCACACCAGAGCACCCGTCAACCACCTGCACCGTGAGTATAGAAAATCATCACTGTTTAGTTCTTGTTGCTTGCTATTTGGTGGTAAAGAACTGGAAGCAACCTAAGCCCCATCCAAATTTTAGTCCACCCACCGCCACTGGCTTCAACCCTACTTATTACGACTAATCCAGGCTGAGGCGATAGTACGTCCCAGCATTAAGACGGAGTTCCTGGCAAAAACTTTCCCCAACTATGTATTATTAAATAAAGTGTAAAAAATAACAGGTCTTAAAAAGTTTTAAGCAAAAAAGTGTATGGAACTTGCAAGATAATAAGGTCATACGAGTGCCGAACATAAGATATGTTATAAGAGAGTAAAAAAAAAAAGATTTAAAAAAGAGGAGAGATCAGGACGAAAATTATTGACAGGAAGAGAGGAGTAAATCACAACAGAATGCGTACCAACCACACATGATCCTAGGAGCATAATACAGTAGGTCACTGTATAAAAATGAAAATTTTGTTGTTGTCACTTATTATATTTGTTGCCCGTTTCTCTTATTATATATTTTTATTTTTAATTTGTTTTGTTGGATAACATAGACATTATATACCTCGCCGTATGATGTTTCAAAAAAATATTTTATTCCAAGCCATATTGAGAGCCCAGTGATATTTTGTAATAACCCGAAATTCCGACCTTTTGGGGTTTGTAACCCCCCCCCCCCCCCCCCCCCACACACACACACACAGCTCGCTGCCTTAGAGTTGCAGAGTTCTATCTGACATGTTTTGCCGGTTTGAGTTACTAAGACCAGGAAATCAGAAACTAAATGAACTATCTGAATCTGCTCTGTCAAAATCGTAAAATCAGACAGAGTCCTTATCAAGATATTCAAAAGAATTGCACTGGAAAAAAAAATCTACATGCTGTGAAACACAAAATATTCGACGTTAAATTTCTCTAAACTAGGTACTGAGCAGATAGAACTTTTAAATTCTGAGGTAACGAGCTGTCACGGTTTGTTGAAAAATCTTCCCTTTGCTCCTAAAATTACAATGCTTCGTGCCCGCAGTTTCATTTTGTACAAACTCCCGCTTTTTATTACTGAAATTTAAAACTTTCAACGTGATCTACAATAAAAGGACGAGGGCTGCCCCGGAATAAACGAGAAAATGGATATAAAATGGAGAAAAAAGTAATGATTGAGATACAATTATTTGAGAATACCATCCGTGTAGAATTGTGCGTGTTGCGATAAAAGCCAATCTCTGGCTGTCCTACATACAAGGTTTGTATCATCAACGATTTTCTAACCAGCTAGAAATCGCTATATTGGCCCAAATAGACTGAAGTCTAAAGGGACAAGATAATGATGATAATAATAATAATAATGATAATAATTATAATAATAATAATAATAGTTATAATAATAATTAGCAACAACAACAACAGTAATAATAATATTAATAATAATAATAATAATAATAATAATAATAATGAATAATAATAATACTATCAATAATAACAATAATGATAATACAATAATGAAAATGTTTTTTTAAAATATTAAATAACAACAACAACAACAACAACAACAACAACAACAACAACAACAACAACAATAATAATAATAATAATAATAATAATAATAATAATAATAAATAATAATAATAATTGCATTCAAGAAGCGCATGTCCATCACGCTCTACATCATGTTCTACGCTCTTTACAACCAGACAGAATTGTGATTTTTAAAAAGCTTTCATTAGGTTCCTAGAGGTCACACACAGGCCCAGATCTCATGTTCCCGTGTGGACTTTGCCTGCATGGTTCCAACCAGGGGCGGCTCGTGGGGCTAAAAAGTGGGCGTGCACAATTAAGCTATCGCGGGCTGAAGATAGTCAAGGGCATAGTAAATGAAATGGTGTATAATTTTAGGATCTTTGGGTTGGTGAGGGAGGACCTGTGCTTTTATTTTCATTATTTTTGCTTGCCGCTTTGATTTCTTGAATTAAATTTGTTTGTTAGCTAAACAATAATTTTGTTCATCCTGCATTGGAACTGAACACTCAAGTAATAACTTTCACCAATCCACTACAAAACAATTCAAAGGCACAACTCATAAGACGGTGACTTAAGTATGTCACGTTCACCTCTCTCATGTTCACGGTCACAGAGCCACTTGAAATATTGGCAAGACAAAGAAACAATCAAAATTCACTTGAGCACTCGGCTGGATTGCTCCGGGGCTCACAAAATTTCCGCATAAAATGGTGTACAGTCTATCGCGTTTAATTTTAGACTGTCCCCCGAGGCCTATGTTTCGGCACTATTCAGCAGGAGCACATTTGAGATGTGCCGTCTTATTAATTAATATTAATGTACCGCCGAACTCGCTACGAGTGTCGTCATCGCTTGGATTATCCCAAAGAGCGATTTATAGGTTAGGTAACTACTGTTGAATATATAATATGTTAAGTTAAAGCGCGTGGACTTAAGCATGGAATATTAAATGTTTTACTGCGGTGTAAACAGAGAAATTGATATGATATTTGGTTAGTGTTTGTTTCTGGCTTATTTTATTTTATTATTGTGGGTGCTTTACGTAATAGAACATTAAACAATTTTATTCTGGGCGGCACTGCACGACCGTGCTCTATGGACGAATCGCGCCTGGTTCCAACAACACCGCGCACACATCGATGTACTGTGCCTTGCAGTCAGCTGCCAGCTGTTTTGGAACTCACTGAGCTGACATTTTTCTGTTGTATCCCAGTTTAATCAAAACAAATTTCTGCACTTCAGACTTTAAAAAAGATGTAGGTCATCAGGAATGTCACGAGAGTTGAGCTCCCTGCCACCACAAATGAGTTGTTCTTTTAAAAATTGAGTTCAGATTTTTATCTGAGTTGGCAGACAGATCTGATGACGGCCTCCAGTTAGCCCACAGTGTATATTTGTATGTTTGTCATGAAATAAAGTGCAACCTTGATGCACTGACATGTAAAACGTTCGTACAATAAACATTTTCAAGTTCTACCTCAATTTAACTGGGATTTTTACCCTTTTGGGAGAAGAAATGGAATAAAATCTCGTTATCTCTTCTTTTTAAAAAATCTTTTTTATTTTGGTAGGTGTTTTTCGGCGCTCGCAACTGCATTAGGTCATATGAGCATGCGGGACACATTAAACATTTTCAGTTGGTACAAAATTTTTTTATTTTGCCCGGATGGCGGGCCGAAGCCTACTCTTACCGATTTAAGACCAACAAGGGATCTTTAACGTGCGTAGCTTATACCCGGGACCTCCGAGATTTTTCGCCCTTGTCCGAGAAGGTTAAGTGTAGATCTTTCCTACCAGAAGATGAGGGATGTGGCTAAAAGACAGCACTAAGAAGGAGCCAAGAAGTAGCAGTAGAAAGGCTGCAGAAAGAGTCAGGAGCCCAGAGGAGGGGGGCAAAGGAGGTGAGGGGGAGGGGGCAGAAAGTGGAGACGAAAGCAGACGACAGAACATTGCTAGAGAAGGTGAAAGGGGACAATATTAGAGAAGAACATTTTTCCGTCGCAACCTGGACTCGAACCTGGGACCTTTGAATGAGAGGCGAACACTTTAACCTCTAGGCAACGAGAGCCCCCTATTTCTTCTTCTGACAAATTAATTTTGTATAGATCATAGTTGTTGCCACCTTTGTTGTGATGGTATTAAATAGTTGCATTCTTTTTTGTTCATTTGGGTGCCGCGCCCAAACTGAGAATTTTCTGACTACCACGAGTGTAGTAAAAGATATTTTTAAAACAGAAGCGAAAGATATTAAATAGTCGTTACACATATTATGTGACACGATAGGTTGAATCAAGCGCTGGTCAATCGTTTGATAAAGTTACTAATGTCATCTCATCTTGAAGCTTGTTCATTTGTTTCTCTTTTGATACCCCCCCCCTCCCCCCTAATTTTTTCTTGAATAGAAGTCCCACATATTTGCTATTCAACTAGATTGGGGTCGCTTGGCGTCAGAGGTAAGGTTATCGAAAAAGTGGCCGTCAAAGTTTGATGACTTCCAAAGCTTAAATTACGTCTTTGGAAACTGAAAAATTGCATTTTAAAAGCCTCTTTTATACGTTTTTCCAGTAAAATCCACATCACGAAAATGCGTTTTAAATGGACATTAAAGGTGTTAAGCCAAAAATAAAATAAAATAACTGGATAAAATTGCCTACCGATAGAAACTGCCGATTTCTTTGGTTTCATTATATTTACGAGTGCTGATTTCACCCTGATACTACACATACGACCATTATCCATTTCATTCTGAAACAGCTCTCGAACAAGGCTTATATTGACAATCATGTCTTTGAATCAAATAAATTGCCATAGCAACACTCCATTTGTTTTGTATCTACCGTGTACAAAAAAGGTTATGTATGACGTGCTTCCTACAGACCCAAGATTTTGAACGTCTACACCGAGGGACATCTCTGCGAAAAAGAATAAAAATACTAAATTGAACTTGAGGCTTCAGAAAATGAACGTTACAGCCAAAAGTGCTTTTTAAGCCGTCTTCGTCATACCAAGGTTTTACTCACTCTCTCTCTCTC
>NW_004797549.1:237802-243147 GCF_000002075.1 Aplysia californica
CCGCAGATCTGGGAATTTTTATCATTAAATGTATTTTTGGGGGGCTCAACGTCTTTCATGCCCATTAAAAACACACTGAATTTTACTGAAAAACGTTGATCAAACGCACATACAAATGTAAATTTGAAGTTTTCAAGGACACTGAAACTATGGAATTTGCCTAACTTTGGCGGACATTACTCGTTAATTTTACCTAAGACACCAGGTGACCCAACCTCTTTTAACCTCAAATAACTGTATTAATTTCTATTTAAGATGGATGGGTTATTTTTTTCTCATCAGAAGCAAGATAAACGGACTTGCTTTAAGATTATACCAATTACTCCATACGTTCAACAATTGAGGAGCGATTAATTCCACCGCGTCGAGACACATATTGTATTATTTCCGCGTGGAAGGGAAATGCGTCTGGGGCCAAGGTTCTTTCAGGATCATTTTAGGAACCTGCTAATAATGAAAGGCATTTATTCGTTATCTTAGAATTACTAAGTTCTATCTGCCCAGTTCCTAGTTTTGAGAAATTTGTCGTGACACTTTTTGAGATTCACACGTCAAGCTTTTTTAGATGTAACTCGTTGAATAACTTGATAAGGACTTCGAATAATCTTGCGATTTTAACAGAGCAGATAGAACAATAATTTTTGTTTTTGACCTCATGCTCTTAGTAACTCAAAAGGACCAAAAAATGTTAGAACGTTGTAATTCTAAGGTAGCGATTTGTATAGCGCAAATGCTCGCTCAACAGAAAGCCCTATCTTCCTGGGAAGCATGCAGTGCAAGCTGCCATTTTATATACGCTAACTAAAACACTAGTATACTGAAAAGATCTTTCACTATCTATGACAAAGTGCCTATTCACACCTTGTTGAAGAGAGGAACATTTTTGTGCGTGTAAAATGCCTTTCCAAATGTCACAACTTTGGGCCTTAGGCTCGAACCCCCCGAACCCACAACCTTACGATTATGAGTCGAATAGCCTAGCCATAAGGCTACCGACGCCATGACCCAAGATCGTACATAACAAGATAGTTCACTCAGCCAAAGGGTGTCCGCGGAAGTCCGCGCATTGCTTCAGATGACGCTGCAGTCTTTGTTTGGAAGCTCTCTTTCGTTTCTTCAGAAGAAGAATAGAAATTGCACAGTTTGTTAGTTTCACTTTTATTGTTTTTCAAACAAGTAGGGTAACTCTGTTCGCAAAGTCCGCGCTTTTCCGAAGAGGGCGCCACCGAATTTTAGAGGACACTTTTTTAATTGGCTCAAAAAGAGGAGTGAACTATCTTGTTATGTACGATCTTTGTCCTGACATAAGACTTTTTTTCCTCAGAATGTTTTCTCGTCCAACGATTACTTTAATAATTTTCTCGTCCAACAATTACTCTAATAAGCACCCAGACTTTGTCTGCAACACGTTTACATTATACACGTGGTGGTTACTGATTACTGTTTTTACTACTGGATTTATATCACGAGTTTTTATCTTCAGCCATCAGGCCGAAGGGCTAGAACCCAGATGGAAGCTGAATCGGAAAAAGGATCTTCAGCAATAAAGTAAATCCAAACCGTGCTGATGTACACAGCACGTGGAGGAATTCGTTATGTTGAAGGTTACTGTTTTTATGCAGGGATTCTTATCATGAGTTTTTAACTTCCACCTTAAAGTACGCGTAAAACCAAGCCGTGTTGCTGTTCACTATACACGTGATGCTTGAGGCCACCACTGTTTTCCTTTTTGTATGTTTCCTTTTTTCTTCTTTTTTTGGTAAGTGTTTTACGGTGCTTGTAACTGCATAAGGTCAATTGAGCGCGGGGGGGGGGGGGGGGGGGGCACATTAAGCATTTTCAGTTGGTAAAAAATTTGGAATTTTGCCGGGTCGCTGCCGAAGCCTACCTACCGATTTTGGACCACCGAGGGATCTTTAACGTGTGCAATATGCACACGGGGCTTCCGAGATTTTTCGCCCTTATCCGAGAAGAATAGATGTAGATTTTACCGACCGTTATGATCAGGGGTGTAGCTGAAAGACTGCAGTAAGAAGGAGCCAAGGTAGTGCTACTCCTGCAGACAGGCTGCAGAAAGAGCCAGGAGCCCAGAGGAGGGGGCAAAAGAGGTGAGGGGGGGGGGGCAGAAAGTTGAGACGAAATTTGAGCAGGAAAGGAGGTGAAAGGAGAACGTTTTGGAGAAGAAAATTTTCTGTCACTGTCAGGATTCGAACCGGGGACGTATTGAATGAGAGGCGAACACCGTAACTTCCTGACCACGAGAGCTCCCCCCCTCCCCCCAAAAAAAAGAAAAAAATTGAATTTTTACAATGAATTGAACTTCAACCAAAAAGAAAAAAAACAAGCAGTGCTACTATACACTCTTCATGTGATGTTATTAATTGTTAAGTTGGAGGTTACTATTTTTACTAAAGAACATTTACCATAAATTTTGAACTTCAACCATAAAGTAAAACCAAGCCGTGCTGTGAACTGACGTGAATTCAACCAGCTTGAGGCCCTCGCGCTCAGATCATGACATTTTGTTTTTGCGAGCGCCGGAACACTCCAACCAGACTAAGGGCGAGAACAGATGGGCCACCGAATATGTTTCGGCGTATCGTTGACATTTTCGCTCGGCGCCGATCTTTCCGAGGGTAGAAAATAAGGGACACAAATTTTCAGCCTGTGTAGGCTGTTCCTCTGAACTAGATCTAGATTTGGCAAGTTGGGCTTCACTTTAAGTGTCATGTTGTGAACGACTGTCATATTGTAAATTCCAACATGCTTTCTTCAAAAATTAAAGAAGAAACGAATTGGCATGCACATGCTACTTACTTTTATTTTTGGTTTTACCTCAATGGAGATTTGCTTAAAATGTATCTTTTATCCCTTACGGGAGACTGTTTGCATACAGCGGAAGCCAAGGCACTGTTCACGGTAAAATATGAACAAAATATGTGAACAACTGTGTTTCTTGAACATACACGCACACAGACACACAGACACACACACACACACACACACACACACACACACACACATACATACATACACACACAAACACACACAACACAACACACTAGGCACACTTCTCAACTTAATAACTACCATCTGATGATTTTAAAAACCAACATTATTACTGATTTTTTAAAATACTTCGCAAACTCAAATTCTACTCAGGGAGCCTGTGGAATTTGGATCGCTGATTTCAAATATCCGATCAGATATTGTCAAAGACCTTTCCTTGTCGAGATAATGGTCGGTTGAAGACGTCCCCAGTCCAGCCCTATGACGTCACACATCCATTGACGGCCCACTGACGGGGCACTCCTTTGCACCGAGCAGCTGATTTCGTTGAGTAGGAATGAACATTTAATTCCTATAAAATTAGCCGCCACCGATCCCGCGCATCGACGCAGAGAGTAGACCGTGTCTCTGTGCGCTTGTACAAATTGTATTGATGGATTCCTCTAACTTACGGCGCCTTGTGGTTAGGAGACAGAAATCGGCCGCCTTTGTGTTCTCCCACTAAGGCCTGTCCCAGAGTGGCTCTGTGGGTCTGACCTGTAGCTCGCCTTAGCTCGCACGGTGCAAATGAACGTTTACATATCATGTGCTTGAGCAGCGTCGCTGTGTGGTCTGTCTGTTGTCAGCTGAGCTGCGCAACGCCTCAGACGTGCTATTCAATAGTGTTGTAAAATACGTCTGACATGTCTCCCACGCAGCCTCGCTTCGTGTTTATTTTCGACTGAAATTCTTTACAGATCATCAAAATCAGCAAGAAGTAAGTATTATTAGGTGCTTTACTATTATATACTGATGCTAGCATGAACACTTGACCGCAAAATCCCAAGAAACGCACTTTATCATAATGATATTAAAATTTCGAATCGAGAAGTTGACCTGGTTTCGACTGTTTGCTTACACTCGTAGGCCTGTGTGCTTCTAGGCTAGAATCTAGATCTAGATCGATAATTCAGGAGTTGAGACACAGAGGGATGTCCCTAGAAAGGCCTAGATTCTAGATATAGATAATAATAATTTACATCTGATCTAGATCTAGATTTAAAGCATTCACCTCAGAACCTATCTTGATCTAGACCTAGATGTGCGGCTCGCGCTCGCTCAGACACAGAAGCCAACGCACAGTACATGCGGTTGTGCTGACTCGCAGACGGTGCGCGCTAGGCGAGCTACAGGTCGGACCTACAGAGCCACTCTGGGACCGGCCTTACTGTATGGCGGTCAAAAATTCGCAACGCAACTTATTGTGGATGGCCAACTTTGGAAGATCTGCGGAGTGTCAGACTTGAAAGCACTGCACGATGTCGCCGGCAAGCTGTTAAAATGTATCATGCCCAGAAAGCAAAATTTTACAGGAGAGAGAGGAAAACTGTTCTATCATGTTAACAGTCATGCATTAGTGAGGCATCGTGGTGAAACTAGGCGCTCGTCAAAATAATGAAATCGATGAAAACGACATTTTTCTTCCAGTTTAGCAATTTTTGTCGAGTTTTTTATTTTGGCTCAACACCTTTTATGTCCATTAAAAAAAAGTATTCCTGTGTGGATTTTTTAGACACCCCCCCCCCCAAAAAAAGAAGTAAATTTACAATATCCAAGGACTCTCCAGCTTTGGAAGTCAGCAAATTTTGGCAGGCATTTTCTCACTAATTTCAACTCTGAAACCAGAGGTGACCCTCACCTCTTTCGGTCCAAAATATCTCCACTTCTATTGAAGATAGATAGGTAATTTGTTTAATTGAAAATAGGACAAATGAACAAGTTTTAAAACGACACCAATAACTCCACATGCCAAACTGCGGACCAGTTGTTTTTTGGCTATTTGGACGAGGGATACAAGAATTTGTAATGATTCACACACAGAGCAGTTAACAGAAAAGATTGAATGCCGTAAGTTGATCAATCGCCCTGATCAATTATGCAAGCTAAGAGCTTCTCATCAACATTCTAGACGTGCCAATGGTCTAGTGGTCAGATTCTGGGACTCTAAGCCGTCGATTCGATTCCCGCCAGGGAGAGGGGGGGTGAGGGAGGGGGTGGGGAGCCGACGCTATGTTCTTGGGAAAAACACTACACAAATTATTTATTTCATCTAATCAACCAGGTGAGAATAGGTAACTTGGACAGCAAAAGATCTCGTCAGTTTGTTGGTGTTTTTGCGCATGTAAACTTCAGCTTGCTTCCCGGGTAGCAGAGAATGTTTTTGAGTTGTGATCTTGACTCTGTTGTTGTAAAGCTCATGGAGTATGCTGTAGAGCGTGGATATGCGCTATATAAATGCAATTAATATTCTTCCTCTTCTTCTTCTTATTCTCTTCTTCTTCTTCTTCTTCTTCTTC
>NW_004797549.1:245167-264964 GCF_000002075.1 Aplysia californica
GTGAACAACAGTCAGCTTTCCAGTAAGGCTGTACTGTACTTATTTTGTACTTATTACTATTGTTAAGTATTCCCTAGAACTTTCGTCAGTTAAACCTCTTTCTCAAGCACACGTTTGTAAGACAGGGAATGAAAAAAGCCTGTTACCAGTAAGAGGCAGAAAAAAGGGACCATATTCCAATAGGTTTGTGGCGTCCGAAGTCCAGTGATTAGGCTACCAGACCCGTAATCGAGAGATTGCGGATTCAGGGTTCAAGCCTCAGCTCGGTCCAACGTTGTGTCCTTGCGAAAGGCAATTTCCTATTCGCTTCGTCATTTCGGAGGTGGACATTTGATTCACTCGAAGGTCCCACCTCTTGAATAACCTAACAGTGTTGACAAGGGGCGTTAAACCTCTACCATTTCACCATTTCACCTCACAAATTTTTGGCTTCGATCCTGCTTGTCCAGGCCAACCCAAGTTGAGATGGATACAATATCCCAACACAAAGACCGAACTACTCGATCACAATTCTCCCAACACGTGAATCAAACTCAGGTTTTCTGTGTGCTCGGCGGAGCGCTTAAGTGCTATACCACAGACGCCGGTCCCCCACAGAATGGAAAACAACATCATAGCAGACCAATGGAAATGCCCGATAAGAAACAGTCGAAACTGTCTAAGACGACCACCCATGAAGAGAAAAAAAGCCTCTGTCTTAGCCAGGCGTTGTCCTAACACAATGTCATTATAAAGTTAAAATTCGCAAGGGAGGGAATATGAAGTTCTCGTTTGTACAGGTAAAGTTTTACGCGGGTGGCCTTTAGATCAGCACAGGTTCAACTATCATTCCCTGCATGGGAATCCAATTCAAGTCTGATGGGTACGTTAGAATTTTGAACCGACCGCATAGTGAACACGATAAGGCGACCTCCATGATACAGTTATTATTGTTGAAATCTAATTAAGTTGTTCATCTTTTACAACCCCTTCGTTACAGTCGAACCAGTTATAATTGCCACTTCCCCCTATTGTTAGGCGGTTCCGTTTTTGTTTTTTAGTTTTTGTTTGTTTGTTTGTTGTTGTTGTTTTGTTGTTGGTTTGTTGTTATTTTTGGTTTTTAATTTAATTTAATTTTTATTTTTTAAATATATATATATATATATATATATATATATATATATATATATATATATATATATATATATATATATGGGTTTAAAAATAATTATAATTTATTTTTTAATTTTTTTTTTATTTATTAATTTTTGGGGGGGGGGGGGGGGGGTGTCGGTAACCTCTGATTTCCAATTCTTGAAAACTAGGAATTATAAGAATCGATTCCGAACCCAAATACTTTCTATTTGTGTGATTTCCTCCTGCGATTCCGATCCCTAGACATTTACACGATTACTTCCTGTAAGTAGTGAGTACTTTGGTAAAATAGGTGAAATGGTATGGGTTTAACACCCCTATCAACACTATTAGGTTATTCAACAGGAGGGGCCTCCTAGTTTAGCGTCTGTCTTCGAAAAGACCGAGCCAAGAGGGAAATTCGTGTAAAGTGCCTTTCCCAGGGACACAACGTCAGGCCGAGCAGATGCTCGAACCCCCGAACCCGCAATTTCATGGATACGAGTCCGGTAGCCTAACCACTGGGCTATCGACGCCACCGTGTCCGTCCCTGATCAGTTATATGATTACTTCTGGCTAGTAGCAAATTACTTCCGGCGAGTCCATGATTACATCCGATGAGTCCAATAGATAACCTCGTTTATTCGTGTTATCTGTTGTCTAGATGTATCATTATCATCACCATCGTCGTCAGAAAACGCGAATAAACGTGGTCATTTGAAACCAAAGTCAAGGACGTGACCGAAATCAGGGACACACCCCCTTTCACTCCTCTCCCTGCCTTCTTGCAACCCTTCGCTGTTTTGGTTTTTATCTTGGTTTTTTTTTTCAGTGCTTGCAATAGCTACATTATGATAGAATGATAGATAAAGCTTGACGAGGCCCAGTTATGAACTCAAGAGCTACGTGAGGACTATGACACAGATCTAGATCTACTTCTGGTGACCATGACACATAGAGAATGAAAGTCTGCGAAAAAGACAAGCCAAAGAAACAAATAAGATATTACCTTGGCAAACCTAATGATCCAGAGTCAGTTTGAATTTACAATAAATAGCCGCTTCACTACTGCTCTTAAAAAAGATAAAAGACTGAAGAAAAAAAAAAGATAGATCCAGTGCCAAATAAAATCTGTAACGAAATGAAATAAAAATAGAAGTCACAGAACTAGCCAAAACAGCTTGGAAAGGTAAAGGGGAAACCAAAACAAAATATACGATATATGAGTCATTTTAAGAAAGCACGTGGCTTTCTTTTTGAATTTGTGATTGCAGACCTAATTCCTTAGATACGAATATGAAATATTGCTTACAATAGCCATTGACTATGTTCATGAACAGGGTAAAACGTTCCTTGGCCTTAAAATGAGGTTTTCAAAACTGCCCAAGTCATAGAAATTTTGCAGTTCTTTTGTAAATCTTGTCTAGTAGGCAAAAATGACAAGACCCGCAACACGTATATTATGTTTTTTAAAACACGCTTAGCGATAAAAGTCATGGCTCCAGGGATTAAATATTTCACAGTTATACAGAGTATTGGACAGCAATACCGAAGCAAAAAATAATCTTCGTGCCCGTCCTTGTCTTATATTTGTTAATTAACTCTTTATCTCTATATTTTGCTTAACTCATTTCGAACCTCTCTCCTGTTACCCATCATTTCACACAGATGAATGTTGCCTAGACAAAGATTTATTATCTTTGAGATTTTGGGAGTGAAGACTCCCTTCCTGTTCCTTTATATGACATGAGACAGCGGAGGTTATGCAATGCACGATTGAAAGATACAGAGCCACGTTCAACCCAACATAGTGAGTGTTTGAGCTTACATATCCCTTCTGTTACTAGGGTATATAACGACTTATTACACAGAAATCCGACCCACTCTCCTTTGGTTAGGAAGTCAGCCATGGTTACATTTCAATGGTAAGACAAACCATGAGCTCTATCCAGTTGGTGGTCGTCAGGGTAATGATGTACAAAATTCTCTCCTGTGAATTTCCCTGCTGTTACCCGGGTTTTGGTAACAGGAGAGAATAAAAAAGTAACAGGAGAGAAGGGATTGTACTAAATAGCTTAACTGACCTCAGTTTGGGTTAGAATGTGAGGTAGTCCGCACTTAATTGAGTAAATGAAAGAGATTAAAACTAAGGCCATATTTGTGTTTTTTCAACAGAACACCCGAATTGTAATTTTTATCTTTGAGTAACATAATATATGAAAGCAGTTCAAACATTTGTTTTACAAGCTTTTGGCGGCGGAAGCTATTTAGTTTAGGGTTTTTAAGAAAGCTACAGAATGAGGTCAAAACACATATGCGTGCAATATTTATGATAACACAGAGTTGATAACGGACGCCTTGTTTATGCATTGTGTTCATTTCAAGGTTATTCCTGCTCAAGTTTGGCTAAAACATGCATGCACAGATCGTGTGACCATTGAAACCCAGTCCCACTACTACTACTAAACATCACCATCGACGGGACACAACTTAAACAAGTTAAGGAATTTACATAGCTTGAGAGCATGCGGAAGATTGGACATAGGAAAATTAAAACCAGGACCCAAAAAGCAAATGCAGAAACCTATAAATCTTCACCACTATTCACACATAAACACCTACCAATGGAAGTAAAAAGACAACCTATTCACAGCATATTCCTTTCAACACTGACTTACGATATACGACAGGGAGACGAAGGACTGATAAGGGATTAAACTAAATTTGACAGGGAATAAACCGGTTATGGGACAAGAACATCAAAGAATGAAGTGGTTCGGTCATCTGATGAAAGTGTCACCAAATCAAACAGCTACACGAGCTTACAACTTAAATAAGTCCAGGTACAAGGGCAGGTGCAGACCACGCAAAACTTGGCTGGATAGCGTTATAGAGCTCCTCCAAAAGAATGACCTATCAACAACAGAAGCCACCTACCCTGCCATAGTTTGAAAATTGCATCTCTTCTCGACATCTAACGATGCAAGAGGAAGGATGAAGTAAAGTAAAAGGATCCAATTCTGGCATACTCTGGGGACATGAGACTCACTGCAACGTGGCAGAAATGGGTAGTAATAAAAGAAAATAGAAATCCTGAACGGCGAACACAAGAAAATAAGTATCACTAAAAAGAGAACGGAAACTGGGAGACTGGTGGCATTGTGGAAGTTATTCCAGAAAACGTTTCAACAGTACAAGCTACACGATTCAAACACTTTGGAACGACATGGAGCAATTTCTAAGCCAATGAAGCAAGAGTTCATGCAAAAGTCTCTGAAAATTGTTTGAGTAAAATGAAAGAGGAAATACAAAGCACCCACGCTGGGGCTCTGCAAAATCAACTGTCTATATATATACTGCACACCGGCAACTTTACTGTTACCTTATCTGATCTCTTATGGGCCAGGTGTGTTGCTTTTCGGACCTGCATATTGTGCCTTTGAAGGATGTCTTTGACTCCATCAATCCACCCTTTTGTTTGCCTTCTTTTTTCCCCGGAAGCCATCGAATTGTATGTTGTAGACCTTTGAGGCTGGCAGTTGTGGCCCCATTCTCATTACGCGTCCTAACCATCCTATTTAAAGTTGTCTCTCGATATATTTCGTTTCGACGCCCACTTATTGTTTGATGCCCTATGGGGTTTTTTTTTTACACTGGTAAATACACCCAATAAATAACGTCTCGACAGAATATGTTATATGCCTTTAACATTCCCATCCATTCTTCAGTTATTTCTTTAGATGATATCACTAATAATTTAGGTACTCAAGTGTTTCATTCTTGGTGAGATTTGTTGCTAAAACCTGATAACAGTCTTGTATGTTCCCTCCTGTTACCCTGTAACACCCCTCTTTACGTCCATTAAAACTATTTAAAACTTTGTTCTTTAGAAATAAGTATGGGATTAGCTTCACCTAACTGCTAAACGGAATAGAAATTCATATGATCACAAGGTGTTTGATCTTAGAGTGAGAATCACTAACTGAAACTTTAAAGTTTTAATTGATTTTTAAATTTGGCACTTAAATCCGAAATAACTTTATGTGGATTGTAAAACTGAAGTGGTTTTTCAAATTATTTGCCTGATGAATAGACCAGTTTCACCAACACGATATTTCATTAGCCCCCCAAAACCTATTCCAGTAACACAGCTCTATGATTTCTTTTGGTAACAGGAGAGAACATTTTCCTAGGAAGCTATCACAAAAGTTGCCTTTATTCTCTAATTTGACGGAATAAAGCTCGGAAATTTCACAGTTATGTCTATAGACGGTTGATTCCAATTTTTCATAAAAGTTCATTTTTCGAAAAAAATGAGTGTCTAAAATGTAAGTTAAAAAAAAGACTCATATAGGTCTATATACAATTTGAAGAATGTTTTTTGAACTAGCTGCAGAAAAAAAGCCAGGCCTTCACACCCGATGGAAAAAGCTGAATACTTGAAAGAGGAGTGGGTAGACAATAAAAGAAAACTCAAAACAACAGAACCAAACTCTGGAAGAAAAAGATAAGCAGATGTTCGATAAAAAAGCTAATAATGCTTCAAGCAAAACGTCTTTCATGAATACCAAAGAAGGTAAGACTTTATCGTAAAACAATATTCTGAATAGATAGCATGAACACTGTAGGGGAGCTGTTTGATGCCACACAACAGCAAAAGTGGACGGATATTCCTTGCTTTGGCCGTCAAAACCAGATCCTCGAGAAAGAAATAGTTGCTGCTTTCTGGGAAGCCGAGAAAATTTCTGTGTTCTAGGGTCTGCTGGGGTATATAGTAATGTAACGCGCAAAGAGTATGCTGTAGAGCGTAGATGTGCGCAATATAAGTGAAATTATTAATTTTTAACAAATTATTAATGGAGTTAAAGCAAGGAAAACCAGCACAGTTTTTTATTTTAGATTGAGAAGTGTCAGGTATAAAAGCATTCCATTGTAATATGGACCATTTATGATCAGCCAAATGAATGGCAAAACACAAGAAGTTTTAACGCTCCACAAAGTAGGAAGCAGTAAAGAATGCGGCAACCATCGAAGTATTACAATGTTTACATCTCCCATAAACAGCAGGTAACTGAAAGCAGCCCTCTACAAAAAAGGGAAAGTTAAAAAAACAAAACCGTTTACACAGGTGACTTCAATAGCTACTTCTGACTGGGGCTCCACAAACGACAACGGCACAGGACAAAAGATCGGTGAGCTTGCAATATGAAACCATTAACCTTTCTGTGCAGCAGGATGCCGACTCCACTCCTATCTTACTTTACAGAGCCCATTTGACTCTACGCCGGCCTGTTATAACCATCCAACATTAAAAAAAAACAACTCCTGTCTCATTGAAGCGATTGGCGACATAGGAAGTGATAACTGGCTTATCAATACACAGATCACCACTTCACCTGCATTGAACCGCCCTCAGAGGACTAGATGCAACTTTAAGAAAGCCAACTGGGCAGAACATGAAAAGACCGCTTACAAGCTGCTCTCTAGCATAGAAGAATCAAAAGAAGCTGATCTCTTTGAATGAACAAGTAGCCATACAAACTGTCTTAAAGCCGCGTCTCTGCACACTTCACAGGATTGCCAAAGGAATGACAAACCTTTCTGGGGCGAAGAAATCCAGACGGCTGTGATAGAATGAGAAAAAGCTAGGCAGTTATACGAATATTCACCGTAGCTAGTAACAAAACCTTTTTGCAACAAGACCTGCTCACAGATTTTAAAAAAATATATATGCTAAAATAATACAAAGAGGAGAAACAAAGAATTGGGGATGTCCGGATCGGATGCGGGAACAACTTTACTCTACTTTACTTGTGAAGATCTTGACCTCCGCCACACTGGATCAAAGGCTTGGTCTCTTGTCTGCAATCTCTCCGCAGAAAGACAAAAAGGTAACCCCCAAAGCTATCTTCTTTACAGGCAACACCGTCACAGAAGATCAGAAGGGAACAGAACATTTAAACAAGTACTCCAGCTCAGTAAACAAAGCAAGCAGGCTAACTGAGGTCGATGGATCTCTCATAATCAAGGCAATGCACACAGAAAAGCCCCTACTGTAAATAACTCACTGTTTGAGGAAGAATTCAGCATGATGGTACTTTTGAGTTTCGCAAAAAGTTTTTTTTTAAAGATAGCCCCAGGACCAGACAAAATACATTATGAAATGCAAAACAACTTTGACCATAAAGGAAAAGAAGTTCAACGTCACCTCGTAAATATAACGTGGAGAATAAGTGGAATACCAAACGCATGGCGAATTGACCAGATAATGCCACTCCTGCAAAATGTCAAACCGCCTGGAGAAACAAAGAGCTACTGACTTATTTCACTTACATCATGCAGCGGTAAGCCTGCTGAAAGAATGGTAAACAAAAAACCCTACTGGTACCTGGAGAACACCAACAACTTGAACCCACACCAAGCAGGCTTCATAAAAGACAGCAAGACTGAAGACCAACATTTTAATCTAACTCAAAACATCCAAGATTGTTTTCAGGGGGCAAAACACAATGTCGCCATCTTTGTAAACCCCCAAAAAGCATTCAATAGAGTGTGGAGAAAAGACCTGCTCACAAGTTGGAGTGGACCTCGGGAACACGGCAAACTTTACAAGTAGGCAAAGGTTTTTCTTGCAATCCTTAACATCGAAACCAATGTGAACAATGCCGACTCGTCAAGGGACGTACTCTTGGAAAGCTCTTGTCTGACTTGCACTTTGTTTTTGGTCACTCTTTTCCACGATAAGACACGTTAAAACATGTTAAGACAACGAGTGTAGTTGAGACGCAGTTCCGTGAGACAGAAGAGACAGAAGCTGCCAGACCTGTACAATATTCTACAGAGTGTAGTTCAGGCGCAGTTCCATGAGCTGCGAAGGTCACTTGTTGGCCTTGGGCACTATCAACTGGTACCAGAGGTTTTTCATGGCTTCTGAAGGTTTACTTTTTAAGAGCACAAAGAAACAGCACGAAATTTAAAAAACCCTGACATCTTGTCGCCCATTGGACAATTTATATCGATTTTTGGTGGCTCAACGCTGTCACGTGTGAATTTTACTGAAAAACGCTGATGAAAAACACAAACATGTAAATTTACAGTTTTCAAGTAGAGCTACACTCAAGCATTGGAATGAATCAAACTTTGGCGGCCATTTTCTCGCTAATTTTACTTCTGACGTCAAGCGACCCACACCTCCTCCAACCACAAATCTCGCCTTATATCAAAGACAGATAAGTATTCTTTTAAAATATAAAAAAAAACGAGATAAATTAACTAACTTTAAAATGATACCAATAAGTCTGTATGCGAAAGATTGACGAGTGCCTGATTTCCCTGCGTCGTGACAGAATTTTTTTGAGTGTTATTGTGTGAAACACATAGAACTTGCTGTCAAGCGATGATATGCGCAGTACAAATGCTATCTATTATTGTTATCATTAATTTTTAGTTTAAAAAAATAAATTTAATCCTATAGATTTAGGTTTGTGAGTAAAATAAAATAGGCGTATCCATTCATTCCAACCCTTACGTATTCTACATCAAAAGAATTTTAGACCATTTGGAGTACACATTATATGAACGCCTCTGTTCTTTTCGTAAGCTGGAGGTTGTTGTGTAACAGCAAGGGTAAGTGTCATTCATCATCATCTATTCGAAACAATGCTACAAATAGGTCTCGTGGGATACTCTTTGAGAATAAAAAAGGAGCCATAAACCTGAATTAGACAAGACAGTATACTATTACCCTATCTTTTCAACCTAGATACAGAATAGGTGATTAGAGAATCAAGCTTTTGATGTTGCAGTTAAGCGCTTTGCTGTCGCACGCAGGAGACCTGAGTTCGATTCCCAAGTGGGGAGAAAAATTATATTCGAAGTATCTCGGTCTTTACTCTTATATCGAGATAATTAACATGTTAGAAATTTAATGGATCATTCTTATCATCTTCCATTAAACTTCAAATATCTTAATCATCTTGATATGAGTATTCTCATCATTTTACGCACAGAGTTTACAGTTACAATCGGAATACTGAGTACGTATCTAGCTTAACACTGTTAATGTTTGCAATTACTGTTCGTTTATATTTGTGTGTGACTTGAGTCTGTTTAAGAGTGCAAGCATGCTATTGAATTATTATGATTAATTTCACAGTTAGAGAATGTGTGTGTGTGTGTGTGTGTGTGTGTGTGTGTGTATGTGTGTGTGTGTGTGTGTGTGTGTGTGTGTGTGTGTGTGTGTGTGTGTGAGAGAGAGAGAGAGAGAGAGAGAGAGAGAGAGAGAGAGAGAGAGAGAGACAGAGACAGAGACAGAGAGAGAGAGAGAGACAGAGAGACAGAGACAGAGACAGAGAGAGAGAGAGAGAGAGAGAGAGAGAGAGAGAGAGAGAGAGAGAGAGAGAGAGAGAGAGAGAGTGGGAGTGCGCATGAGAGTGCGTATGCGTGTGTGTGCATGTTTGTGTGTGTTTGTGTGTATAATATGAGTGTATGTGTTTGTGTGTATAATATGCGTGTGAGTGTGGTGAAACACCGAAACAATGTGTCAGGATCTGGACAATATAGATGTATCCTATCTTATCTTATTTTATCTTATCTTATCTTACCTTATCTTATCTTATCTTATCTTATCTTATCTTATCTTATCTTATCTCATGTTATCTTATCTTATATCCCAGCCCGGGTTGACCCGACAGGCAGGGTCGGAAGACATTTAATCGCATGTGGTCGGAAGCCCATCTCCTAAATGATCTAGCTTGGGTCGATGGGAGCGTAAGAACATTCGATCGACACAGGATACAGCCCTTGCAGCTGACAACATCACAGGCATGAGAGAGAATTTTACATGAGGTTGATGCTGCTCACAGTGAGTAGTGTGATGCAGATCATGAAATGTAACTCCAAAAAGGCCAACTCTGTGCACATTACAGGGCCAGGAAGCCACCGCCGCAAGCAGATGGCAATTAATGAACACTTTGACAAATTGTAACAGACGTGAATTTTTCGGGCTCAATGAGAGCAGTCGATAGAGCTTGCAATCAACTTGTAAAATGCACAATAAGCAAAGGCAAAACAGAAGATGGTACAACTAAATAACACGGGGATGTGTCAAGGGAACGCAACAGAAGAAGTTTGAAAACTCTGATATCGTCAGTAGTTCTGTATGAGAGTAAAGTCTAGGAAAGCTTGCAGAAATTTGTTTGACAAAAAAATCAAGGAAAAAAAAAACTTCTGTTAAATGGACAGATAAAGAAACAAATTCTAATAAAAGTTTCCTGAAAACGAAATAACTTGATTTTCAAAAAAATTGTTATGCTTCCTGAGATCAGCAAAAGAAGACTGATGTTTTCACTCCCCCCATCGACACAATTTAGAGCATTTAGGAGGCGGGTTTCCGACACCATCTGTCAGGGCCAATACACAGAGGCTTACAACATTCCAACAGAAAGACAGAGATACTCGATAAAATCATCTCCACACTCGGAAAATGAGCTCAGGCCCCATGCGTGCGACAAAGAAGCTCCTAATCACTACAATATATAAGCCTATTAAAAGAAATAATAATAACAACAAAATAAACTAGGTCTTGCACATAGAAATATTATGATAAAACCGACCTTGTAATACTTGTGCTCAGCGAAAAGTAGAGGCAGGGAGAAATTATAATTATTGAAACACCATTTACATCATGCATTGACAAAGTACATGTAAATGCTGACTACCGGTGTGCAGCTTATATAAACGTTTTTCGTCAAAGCAGGGGCCATGACAGATAGAGGAGGGATCTGACATGGAGTGGGGCATTGACGGGGAGACAAGGCAATGGTGACAGGTGATTGGTGAATTTTGTGAATGAGGAGGGAGAGAGGGGAGAGAGAGGGGGGGGAGAGGGAGGGAGCTGAAAAAGAAACAGGAACAGGGACAGAGAGACGCAGAAGTGCGTGCGCGCACACACACACACACACACGCACACACACACACACACACACATACACATACACACACATACATACACACATACAAACACATACACACAGACAGACAGAGGGAGAGGGAGGGAGAGAGAGAGAGAGAGAGAGAGAGAGAGAGAGAGAGAGAGAGAGAGAGAGAGAGAGAAAGAGAGAGAGAGAGCTTCAGAGACGGAGAGACTGGAAGACAGATCTGAAAGTGAAAGAAAAAGAGCGAAAGAGACGAAGAGAAAGAAAAAAGAAAGAAAGAAAGAAAGAAATGAGAGAGCAAGAGAGAGAGAAAGAGAGAGAGAGAAAGAGAAAGGGAGAGAGAGAGAGAGAGAGAGAGAGAGAGAGAGAGAGAGAGAGAGAGAGAGAGGGGGGGGGGAAGAGAAAGTGAGAAATGTATGACAATATGACATTATGTAATTGATCAAGGAACCGATGCAACTTTTCTGACCGTTTGCACAAACATGTCTTTTGAACCAAAAGTCGAGAATTTTTATGGATTTTCAGACAAGACCAGATACACAGAGAGAAGACTTAAATAATAATAATAGATAGCATTTGTATAGCGCATATCCCCGCTCAACAGCCGGCTCTATGCGCTTTACACTATATTATTATCCCAGCAGACCATAGAACACTCCGAAACATTCTCAGCTTCCCGGGAAGCACACTTGTTACTTGTTACTTGTGTGAAGGACCAACATCACTGCACAAGGGGCATCCCCATAAGCGCTACGTCACCTGAAGAAGCACATCTCGAAGTGTGTAGAGGCCGACAGTTCCAAGCAATGTTTGATTCCATAGCCTTCTGCTCCTCCCACTAAGTCTTGAACTTCTGCAGGCGCCCCATCCAACCCCAAGCTCACAAAGTCGCTCAAGATGATGGTGTTCCGACTCTTCTTGTTCTATTTCTCGTTTTTCTCTGACTGAACGCACACTTTCAGATTTGTCAGGGCACAGCTTCCCTTCAGGTTTTGCTTTCTCAGCGAGCTCATCAGCCCGCTCATTATCCTTGACTCCAGCATGACCCAGAATGAAGGTCTACGTGATCTCTTTCAGTGTTGTCTTCTTCAGGAGCTCTGTTCATTCAGCTCTGAGGTGCCCACTTTCAATCTTCCCCAGAGCGCTCTGAGAGTCCGTGACAAAGATCACATGTGCTTGTCGAGTTGTTGTGACCCGTTTGAGAGCCTGAGTGATTGCCTCTATCTCCATTTTCGTGCTAGATATTGTAATATCGTATGCTCCCTGCTGCTCCTGCACCAAACTGCCACTCACTCTTGCAGAGAAGGCATATCCAGATTTCCTCCCTCGTTTAACAGATCCATCCGTGTATACAACCACATCTCCATGCCGTGAGTTGTTTTCAATCAATTATCGTATCTAAGCATGTGTCGCCCCCAGTGGCCACTCTCTACATTCTCTGTTCAGCGTAGTCACTGCCTTCCCAAAATCTCCCTGCTGTCTTATTCATCTTTATCCATTCTTCATCTCGCTTTATATCTTCCAGTGGGCAGACTTCCTTTATGGGTTTTTTTCAGCCTCGTCCATACAAGAAGCTCCTCGTTTTAGACGATTTCCATTGATTTCTCCAATGGCTTCATGAAGTGAGTGCTGCTTATCAGCCGCCACCCTCATGTACGCCCTGACCTGGGCCACTTTGTATCTGTTTTCCACCCACACGAGGCCCAATACATGCCTCTTACAGATAATTTGCGTATCCCTGGTGCAGCCTAGTATGATGTGCATAGGTTCATTTTGAACTCGATCTAACTTGTCCAGTTGGGTTTTTGTCAAGGTCAGTACTCCAAGCCCTTAATCGATTACTGCTAAGATCAGGTGCTGATACATAAAAACTGTAGCCTTTGTTCCATTCCTGAAGCCGCCCTGACCTTCACTGCATTCAAGCATTTCTATGCCCTTTCCACAACACCATCTATGCGATCTTTGAAGGATAGACAGCGATCGAAAGAGAGAAGAAAGGTTGGGTTATAAAGCTCTGTGCGCTTAACACCTGTATTATTACCTTCCTAGTATACAGCACAAGTAGCTGTTAAGTGTTCAAAAAGAACACGATGTTTGGCTTTCTACGTCTTGGCAAATATTCCTATCGGATGAAATGAGGAAATTCGTGTAAAATGCCTTTCCCAGGGACACAACGATGGGCCCCTGCCTGACGAAATTCGAACCCACGACCTTACAGATGGGAGTCAGAGAGATAAGGGCAATATATGTGTTTAGTAAGCGTTTTCCGGCACTTACAACACAACTAGGTCATATAAGTGCCGAAGATTAGAGTTGTAACAAGAGAGTAACAAACACACAAAAAGGAGGAGAGATAAGGGCAATATATTTGCTAGGGAAGAAGCTGCAAACAATACTACTGCACTCACCAACCACACACTAACCACTGTGTCCACTGTGTCCTGTAAGTGCTATACAGAGGCCCTGGACCCTCTGGTCAACTATTCAGATGTTCTCTAAGAGCAATTAATAGTCACAGGGCGCCCTGTTGGGCTTGGGTTGATCATGATGTTTTATGAACTAATTATTCTTTTCGTTTCATTTGTTCTTTTCTTTGAACGAGCAAGCCGAAATTTTGTTTCAATTTGTATTGGGAACATGTCACCTGACAGCTGGTGAAATAAACAGTCGCAGTTTATTGTTTCATCCTTCGCACACGGACCAGCTGTGACCAGTGTCGCATTTATTCACTAAACGAATGTTAATGTTAGAGCCAGTAATTACCTTAATTGCAGATGACTTTTTAAAAGTGTTGGTGGAGGGTGTCTCAAATCGGCACAATGCTAGATTATTACGGAGGTTGTCAACCTCAGTTTTTCGACACGGCCTGTCAGGTCCGCAGCTAATCCGGGCTTAACATCCTAGCAGAAACACCGAGATACTCTTGTTTAAAATTCTGCTTACACAGTAATCAAACTCGCTTCTTTAATGGTCTCTCTTTACTCATCACCATGAGAATTTCTTGAAGTCTTTCCCTGGACTCTGCCTTTACTAAAATCTCGAATCTAGATCTAGATCTAGAGTTGTAATCTAGATCTAGTGGCAGGTTGCAGATTTCTGTTATCCAGTACATGTACATTCAAGAGATTAAATAAATTGGACTAGACTCTAGACTCTAGTAGTAGACTCTTCTACTTCTACTTCTAAACCTTCGAGATTACAAAGGCCAAGCCTAGGCTTGTAAGGATTCGTTTTGTTAAAAGTGTTGTTTAACACAAAGTCTAAGAAGTTAGCAAACCTAACACATTTTTTTCTAACGAAATGAAGCTTAAATTGACTTTTATATTGTCAATAAGAGATCAAGTTTAATCACCTAATCATATAAGTAAGGAGGTGGACTGGTTATCCTCACCCGGGGTGAGAAAAACCCTACGATTGACCTCTCAACCAGTGTGAAACAAGACCTGTTTTTCCTAATTTCGAAATACTTTCTATCGGTGTGGATGATCAAATTGACAAAAGCAAAGAAAAAAAATGACGTTATAGCACAAAAGTAAGCTAATTTGATCGTCTACAAAGATGCTATGGCTCTTTCACTTTTCGAATCGAGCCGAACTACGCGGGTCGCCATTTTGTTTTGCCCGGAAGTTCTCGCAACTTACTCGCAAGATCTACTCCTCCCCCTGCTCTCCCTCTCTCTCTCTGTCGGCAATTTATTAAATCTGCAACCTGCAACTAGATTACAACTAGATCTAGATTCGAGACTTTAGTAAAGGCAGAGTCCAGGGAAAAACATCAATTAAATTCGAGTGGTGCAGATGAGTAAAGAGAGACCAAAACAATCTCTCTATTGCGACTATCATTGCACATCACTTCGCCTAATACATGTTCCGGTAGATCTAACTACTTATAAATAGATGGAAGTTTGACCCGTGTCAAAGGTTGGTTGAAGGCTGACGATTCGGGAGGTGGCTGCGGGTTGACGAAAGGGAAAAGCGCGTCGGGCTCCCCGGCTCGAGGTTACGAGGTTAATGAGCCAGGAGGCGATTTTGCTGGTGTCGGTTAATTAAGAAGTTCACATTTTTGTCTACGTTTGAAACGATAAAACTTCTTCCCCATCCCACACAGCAAATCATTGCACTGACGTACTAAAAGCTCAATGTCTTGAGCTTAATTTTGCCTTGAAATAGTTAATTTCTGTACCAATTTAAAAACGGCACGAGAGATCTCTCCAAAATCTATGTTAAACTGACTACCAATATCATGTCTTTTACCAAGAGAAATCTTAAATCTGCACAAGTAGTAATAATCAAGTTATAATTTTTATTAAAGGCACCCTCGAAGCGCTCGTGTGCAAGCTGCGCACGTTAAAGATCCCTTGGTGGTCTAAAATCGATAAGAGTAGGCTTCGGCCGCTACCCGGGCAAAATTCAAAATTTCCTTCCTACTGAAAAAGTTTAATGTGTCCCGCGCGCTCATATGACCGTATGCAGTTGCGACCGCCGTAAAACACTTACCAAAGGAAAAACAAAAACAAAAAACAAAACTAAAGACACTCAGCGTCAGCTCTTGTTTTACATTACACAAGAGAAAGTTACTCTGCGTTTGTTTCTGAATCATGCTGTGTCTGTGGCAGCCTGCGTACAACCAGAGACCTAGCAATGTGAACGAGACAGTACAGCTTGCGACGCCGTCTGTGACAACCCGTGCTACACGCAGCGTAAGCGAAGAGAGCTGTTCTATTTATAGCCTGGGGCGGTAAACATACTCGCGTTAAGCGGAGCACAAAGAGAACGCTTGCTCGCGATAAAAGCGAGCGCGTTAGGACACGAGCGTTAAATGTTACTCAACAGTTGCTTGTTGCGCACAAAAAGCACGCTGGCTGTATGGCACCTGAGATTTCAAGCGACGCTTGAAAAGCGTAAAGAGTCAAAAGTTAGTTCTTTCTCTCTTGCAAGCGTGTACTTGGTACCGCTCCCCATTTTTGTCTGGCTGTCTGGTCACGACTTGGATGGTTCAGAAAGTATTTTCTCTCAGTCTCAGTGACAAAAGCACCGAAATGGATGTCGAGTCTTTGGTATCAGCCGTGTTTGAAAAAACCTACAATTTGGGACAAGAGAAGGAAAGACCACGCAAACTGCAACGTTGTGAATCGTACTTGGAAAGATATTAGCGAAGAACTGAAACATGATGGTCTCTTGGCTCATTCTCAGATAGGACTGAAAACAAGAAGGGTTTCTTTTAAGTAAAGGAAACAAGTGGTGATATTCACCTTCCACTCGCCTCCTTTTATTTATCTCATGAACCCCCATTCTTTTGCGTTTTCCTAGGATAATTTTTGGCAAAACACTGTCTAGCAACAACAGTTCGTCTTCACTCGAATCCGCCATGGCGCCAAATGCCCAAGTTCTGACCAGTCGCAAGCGCGATTTGCAATCTTTCTCTGTGTACACCTCAACGACAAGCAAGCGCTTTCTTCACACTCGCTTTATCGCGAGCAAGCGTTCTCTTTGTGCGTACCTTTAGGCCTGTTATTGTTCTAATGAGAGTGAACGAAACCAAGTCGTTAGTGTTCTCTGAGGTTACAAATTTTTAAAAAAAGGGGGGAGGGGCATTTACCAGATATTAATTAAAGGGGGGAAGGACTTCCGTACCGAGCGACCATCCCAACAAACATGATAAAGAAGAGACCTAGATCTAACCCTAACCCTAAGCCTAACACTACGCCTTCCCCTACCCATAGATCTACCCCTACCCCTAGATCTACCCCTATCCCTATCCCTCTATTCTACTCTGTCTCATAGTGGTCACTCGTTAAGGAAGTCCCCCCCCCCCCCAAAAAAAAAGGGTGTGCGGGGGGGGGGGGCGGGGGAGGGGATATTTGCCGATTAATAATAGATGCAGTTCACATACATTTTGGGGGGTTGCGAAAGAGTACTTGTACTTATTTTTTACACATGCTGATTGCTAGGAATAGTATTATTATAAATCAATTACATACAGAGATTCAATTTTAAAATGTTTATTTGCAAGTTTTTATAGAGATCCAAGAGAGAGCCTGGTTATAGGCTACTTGCTGCATATCTTTTTGCTCCGACTTTCTCAATCGAAAGATTAATAAGCAGAATTTCCAAAACATCTCAATTATTTGACTGACTGTGGATACATCTAGAAATCTAGACGCCTGTCGGTTGTTAAAAATGTGAGTTTCTAAAATTAGATATATCTATGGGCCAAGGCTCCTTCTTTCAATTATTGGCCTCGGCTATGTCTTTATTATCCTTCGAGATCTAGGCTAGATCTAGAATCTAGATTAGGTTCTTCTAGGAAGCAACAATTGGCATGTAGGCCTAACTCTTTTTTTAAAAAGTGATTGAGCTAGGAGAAAATGCCTCGCCTTCGAAGAGGGGGAAGAAGTCTTTCCCCTACAAGTAGTCAAGAGGGGGTATTACATGAATAAATTCAAGGTAAAATATTTGTTTTGTTTCTTTCTTATTTTTCGGTCTTTTTCCTCTTCTTAACTTTCCTAAGACATTTAAATTATTTTTCCGTTCGTAGAACGGGTACTTTTACTAGTTACCATAATTAAAGGATACGCTTAAAACTGTATGTTGAAAAGCACCAAAAATTAAGTCAGCCCAGACAGCGGCGACAGGGAGCTGGCCCCGTTACCCCGACATGAACCCCGCCGTGTAACTAAAATTTCACTGCCGGTGCGGTGCGTAAATCGCCTAACGCTGCAGCACAGGCGTCAGTACATATGGTTCAAATGAACAGCTTCCCTATGGTTGGCACTATACACTTTGTTGCTGTTGTTTTATGTGTTTCGTTATTGATCTCTTAAAGAGTAATTACATTGTTGCTGAGTCTGTTGTTATTCTTGCTGCAACATCCTGTTCTTTGTGTCTGAAGAATTTAGAATAGAGGATGGATGAATGACTCAAAAGAGGATTTCAAAGAGGGGTTGGTTGGGTATTCATTTCTGTTGTTGGGGAAACTGTTATGTACCGGCAATAGAAATGCGATTTCACCTAACACAAGAAGAGGAGAGTAAATTGAAGCAATATTTTTATTTTGAGAAACAGATGCCTCAACTGCACCAGGGAACTGTTGCTTTTCTTTCCTAATCCTTACTATCGTCATTTTTCCTCTGCTTCTTTTGTATGTTTGTCACAATCTTGTGACCCTCTATTTCCGGGGGCCTTGATAGTCTTAGCAGACTTTGTGCTGTTGAAGCTAGAGAGGTGAGCAGAGTAGGCCTGATTCCCTGTAAAGACTTCTCTGTAGAAATCCACCCCTTGGCGCTCATATGACCTTATACAGTTGTGAGCGCCGTAAAAACTCTACTAAAACTTTAAAAAATAAAACCCATGAAAGTCGCCATGACGCTTTCGTTATTAGCGACAACGTTCACTACTATGTTTTATTTAATCTTTGTTCCCCCCAGTATATGAAACTCTACCCAGTACTTGTATTTTCGAAGTTAAAATTCACACACACTTACACACACACACACACACACACACACACACACACACACACACACACACACAAACACACACACACACACACACATACAGACTCACACACACACACACGTAAATACAGACACACACACACACACACACACACAAACACACACACACAAACACACACAAAACAAAACAAAACAAAACAAAACCTTGCATTAGCGATAGGAGCGGTTCTTTCACTGTAAAAGACCTCTGCGCCAATGACTTATTGTCGGCAGGACATTAGACAAAACGTGATTGTTTACGATACTTTTCATCTAGTTTCAAGTAAATAAACATTAACTAACATTCAAAAAGCACCATGTCAATTTGAAGACGCTCTAAGAGACAATTGGGGTTCACTGGTATATTGTTGCACACTCTTTCCTTCATCTTCGTTTATCACGCTGGCTCTCGTGGCCTAAAAGTTTAGGTGTTCGCCTCTCATTCAAAGGTCCCGGGTGCGAATCTGGGTAGCGACGGAAATAAATTCTTCTATGAAATTGTCTCCTTTCACCGCCTTTCCTGCTTTCTAGCAATGTTCTGTCGTCTGCCTTCGTCTCCACTTTCTGCCCCCTATCTCCTTTGCCCCCTCCTCTGGGCCCCGGACTCTCTGCAGCCGTGGCTCCTTCTTACAGTTGTCTTTCAGCCTCACCCTCGAAATTCTTGTCGGAAAGATCTACATCTAGCCTTCTTAGACAAGGGCCAAAAATCGCGGAGGTCACGTGCGCAAAAGATCCCTTGGTGGTCCAAAATCGATAAGAGTAGGCTTGGGCCGCCACCTGGGCAAAATTCAAAATTTCCTACCAACTGAAAATGTTTAATGTGTCCCGCGCGCTCATATATGACCTTATTCAGTTGCGAGCGCAGTAAAACACTTAGATGACACGTATGCAGTACAAATACCCCACATAATATTATATTACATAATTTCATCAGGTACATTTATCATTCAACCTACCTCTTATTGTTCATCTTTTGTCAGCACATTTCTAATCTTTAATGCCTAACTAATTTAACACCATCCCATGGTTCTGTGTGGTGTTATATTCATCGCCTTCTACCCGGAGTAACCTTACCTGGTCAAGGCCTATGACGCGAACCGCCCAGTTGGAATATAGATCTATAGTGGGGCTTTTAACAACGAAGTGTATACAGACCCGATAACCGGGAACAAAATCACGAAGTATACAGACCCGGTAGGGGAAATCTTTTGTGATTTCGGAAAGTTTCAGCGCCCAGTCCCGGTAGAATGCGTG